>NW_027669777.1:0-147500 GCF_964146895.1 Miniopterus schreibersii | reverse complement strand
CCAATTCTAACCCTAACCGTCTCTCTAACCCTAGCCCTCAACATAACCCTAAACCTAGGTCCAAACCTAACCCTAAACGTCTCTCTAACCCTAGCCCTCAACATAACCCTAACCCTAGGTCCAATCCTAACCCTAACCGTCTCTCTAACCCTAGCCCTCAACATAACCCTATCGCAAGGTCCAATTCTAACCCTAACCGTCTCTCTAACCCTAGCCCTCAACATAACCCTAACCCTAGGACCAATCCTAACCCTAACCGTCTCTCTAACCCTAGCCCGCAACATAGCCCTAACCCTAGGTCCAATCCTAACAATAACCGTCTCTCTAACCCTAGCCCTCAACATAACCCTAACCCTAGGTCCAATCCTAAACCTAACCGTCTCTCTAACCCTAACCCTCAATCTAACCCTAACCCTAGGCCCAATTCTAACCCTGACCGTCTCTCTAACCCTAGCCCTCAACATAACCCTATCGCAAGGTCCAATTCTAACCCTAACCGTCTCTCTAACCCTAGCCCTCAACATAACCCTAACCCTAGGTCCAATCCTCACCCAAACCATCTCTCTAACCCTAGCCCTCAACATGACCCTAACGCTAGGTCCAATCCTCACCCTAACCGTCTCTCTAACCCTAGCCCTCAACATAACCCTATCGCAAGGTCCAATTCTAACCCTAACCGTCTCTCTAACCCTAGCCCTCAACATAACCCTAACGCTAGGTCCAATCCTCACCCTAACCGTCTCTCTAACCCTATCCCTCAACAAAACCCTAACCCTAGGTCCAATCCTAACCCTAACCGTGTCTCTAACCCTAGCCCTCAGCATAACCCTAACCCTAGATCCAATCCTAACCCTAACCGTCTCTCTAACTCTAGCACTCAACAAAACCCTAACCCTAGGTCCAATCCTAACCCTAACCGTCTCTCTAAACCTAGCCCTCAACAAAACCCTAACCCTAGATCCAATCCTAACCCTAACCGTCTCTCTAACGCTAGCCCTCAACATAACCCTAACTCTAGGGACAATCCTAACCCTAACCACCTCTCTAACCGTAGCCCTCAACATAACCCTAACCCTAGATCCAATGCTAACCCTACCGTCTCTCTAACACTAGCCCTCAACATGACCCTAACCCTAGGTCCAATCCTAACCCTCACCGTCCCTCTAACCCTAGCCCTCAACATAACCCTAACCCTAGGTCCAATCCTAACGCTAACCGTGTCTCTAACCCTAGCCCTCAACATAACCCTAACCCTAGGTCCAATCCTCACCCTAACCGTCTCTCTAACCCTAGCCCTCAACATAACCCTAACCCTAGGTCCAATGTTAAAAATAACTGTCTCTCTAACTTTAGCCCTCAACATAACCCTAACCCTAGGTCCAATCCTAACCCTCACCGTCCCTCTAACCCTAGCCCTCAACGTAACCCTAACCCTAGGTGCAATCCTAACCCTAACCGTCTCTCTAAGCCTAGCCCTCAACATACCCCTAACCCTACGTCCAATTCTAACCCTAACCGTCTCTCTAACCCTAGCCCTCAACATAACCCTAAACCTAGGTCCAAACCTAACCCTAAACGTCTCTCTAACCCTAGCCCTCAACATAACCCTAACCCTAGGTCCAATCCTAACCCTAACCGTCTCTCCTACCCTAGCCCTCAACATAACCCTATCGCAAGGTCCAATTCTAACCCTAACCGTCTCTCTAACCCTAGCCCTCAACATAACCCTAACCCTAGGACCAATCCTAACCCTAACCGTCTCTCTAACCCTAGCCCGCAACATAGCCCTAACCCTAGGTCCAATCCTAACAATAACCGTCTCTCTAACCCTAGCCCTCAACATAACCCTAACCCTAGGTCCAATCCTAAACCTAACCGTCTCTCTAACCCTAACCCTCAATCTAACCCTAACCCTAGGCCCAATTCTAACCCTGACCGTCTCTCTAACCCTAGCCCTCAACATAACCCTATCGCAAGGTCCAATTCTAACCCTAACCGTCTCTCTAACCCTAGCCCTCAACATAACCCTAACCCTAGGTCCAATCCTCACCCTAACCATCTCTCTAACCCTAGCCCTCAACATGACCCTAACGCTAGGTCCAATCCTCACCCTAACCGTCTCTCTAACCCTAGCCCTCAACATAACCCTATCGCAAGGTCCAATTCTAACCCTAACCGTCTCTCTAACCCTAGCCCTCAACATAACCCTAACGCTAGGTCCAATCCTCACCCTAACCGTCTCTCTAACCCTATCCCTCAACAAAACCCTAACCCTAGGTCCAATCCTAACCCTAACCGTGTCTCTAACCCTAGCCCTCAGCATAACCCTAACCCTAGATCCAATCCTAACCCTAACCGTCTCTCTAACCCTAGCACTCAACAAAACCCTAACCCTAGGTCCAATCCTAACCCTAACCGTCTCTCTAAACCTAGCCCTCAACAAAACCCTAACCCTAGATCCAATCCTAACCCTAACCGTCTCTCTAACGCTAGCCCTCAACATAACCCTAACTCTAGGGACAATCCTAACCCTAACCACCTCTCTAACCGTAGCCCTCAACATAACCCTAACCCTAGATCCAATGCTAACCCTACCGTCTCTCTAACACTAGCCCTCAACATGACCCTAACCCTAGGTCCAATCCTAACCCTCACCGTCCCTCTAACCCTAGCCCTCAACATAACCCTAACCCTAGGTCCAATCCTAACGCTAACCGTGTCTCTAACCCTAGCCCTCAACATAACCCTAACCCTAGGTCCAATCCTCACCCTAACCGTCTCTCTAACCCTAGCCCTCAACATAACCCTAACCCTAGGTCCAATGTTAAAAATAACTGTCTCTCTAACTTTAGCCCTCAACATAACCCTAACCCTAGGTCCAATCCTAACCCTCACCGTCCCTCTAACCCTAGTCCTCAACATAACCCTAACCCTAGGTCCAATCCTAACCCTAACCGTCTCTCTAACCCTAGCCCTCAACATGACCCTAACCCTAGGTCCAATCCTAACCATAAACGTCTCTCTAACCCGAGCCCTCAACATAACCCTAACCCTAGGTCCAATCCGAACCGTAACCGTCTCTCTAAACATAGCCCTCAACATAACCCTAACCCTAGGTCCAATCCTAACCCTAACCATCTCTCTAACCCTAGCCCTCAACATAACCCTAACCCTAGGTCCAATCCTAACCCTAACCGTCTCTCTAACCCGAACCCTCAACATAACCCTAACCCTAGGTACAATCCTAACCCTGACAGTCTCTCTAACCTTAGCCCTCAACAGAACCCTAACCCTAGGTCCAATCCTAACCCTAACCGTCTCTCTAACCCTAGCCCTCAACATAACCCTAATCCTAGGTGCAATCCTAACCCTACCGTCTCTCTAACCCTAGCCCTCAACATACCCATAACCATAGGTCCAATTCTAACCCTAACCGTCTCTATAACCCTAGCCCTCAACATAACCCTAACCCTAGGTCCAATCCTAACCATAAACGTCTCTCTAACCCGAGCCCTCAACATAAACCTAACCCTAGGTCCAATCCTAACCGTAACCGTCTCTCTAACCCTAGCCCTCAACATAACCCTAACCCTACGTCCAATGCTAACCCTAACCGTCTCTCTAACCCTAGCCCTCAACATAACCCTAACCCTAGGTCCAATCCTAACCCTGACAGCCTCTATAACCCTAGCCCTCAACATAACCCTAACCCTAGGTCCAATCCTAACCCTAACCGTCTCTCTAACTCTAGCCCTCAACATAACCCTAACCCTAGGTCCAATACTCACCCTAACCGTCTCTCTAACCCTAGCCCTCAACAAAACCCTAACCCTAGATCCAATCCTAACCCTAACCGTCTCTCTAACCCTAGCCCTCAACATAACCCTAACCCTAGGTCCAATCCTAACCATAAACGTCTCTCTAACCCGAGCCCTCAACATAAACCTAACCCTAGGTCCAATCCTAACCGTAACCGTCTCTCTAACCCTAGCCCTCAACATAACCCTAACCCTAGGTCCAATGCTAACCCTAACCGTCTCTCTAACCCTAGCCCTCAACATAACCCTAACCCTAGGTCCAATCCTAACCCTGACAGCCTCTATAACCCTAGCCCTCAACATAACCCTAACCCTAGGTCCAATCCTAACCCTAACCGTCTCTCTAACTCTAGCCCTCAACATAACCCTAACCCTAGGTCCAATGCTCACCCTAACCGTCTCTCTAACCCTAGCCCTCAACAAAACCCTAACCCTAGATCCAATCCTAACCCTAACCGTCTCTCTAACCCTAGCCCTCAGCATAACCGTAACCCTAGGTCCAATCCTAACCCTAACCGTGTCTCTAACCCTAGCCCTCAGCATAACCCTAACCCTAGGTCCAATCCTAACCCTAACCGTCTCTCTAAACCTAGCCCTCAACAAAACCCTAACCCTAGAACCAATCCTAACCCTAACCGTCTCTCTAACGCTAGCCCTCAACATAACCCTAACTCTAGGGACAATCCTAACCCTAACCACCTCTCTAACCGTAGCCCTCAACATAACCCTAACCCTAGATCCAATCCTAACCCTACCGTCTCTCTAACACTAGCCCTCAACATGACCCTAACCCTAGGTCCAATCCTAACCCTCACCGTCCCTGTAACCCTAGCCCTCAACATAACCCTAACCCTAGGTCCAATCCTAACCCTAACCGTGTCTCTAACCCTAGCCCTCAACATAACCCTAACCCTAGGTCCAATCCTCACCCTAACCGTCTCTCTAACCCTAGCCCTCAACATAACCCTAACCCTAGGTCCAATGTTAAAACTAACTGTCTCTCTAACTTTAGCCCTCAACATAACCCTAACCCTAGGTCCAATCCTAACCCTCACCGTCCCTCTAACCCTAGTCCTCAACATAACCCTAACCATAGGTCCAATCCTAACCCTAACCGTCTCTCTAACCCTAGCCTTCAACATAACCCTAACCCTAGGTCCAATCCTAACCGTAACCGTCTCTCTAACCCTACCCCTCAACATAACCCTAACCCTAGGTCCAATCCTAACCCTAACCGTCTCTCTAACCCTAGCCCTCAACATAACCCTAACCCTAGGTCCAATCCTAACCCTAACCGTCTCTCTAACCCTAGCCCTCAACATAACCCTAACCCTAGGTCCAATCCTAACCCTAACCGTCTCTCTAACCCTAGCCCTCAACATAACCCTAACCCTAGGTCCAATCCTAACCCTAACCGTCTCTCTAACCCTAGCCCTCAACATAACCCTAACCCTAGGTGCAATCCTAACCCTAACCGTTTCTCTAACCCTAGCCCTCCACATACCCCTAACCCTAGGTCCAATTCTAACCCTAACCGTCTCTCTAACCCTAGCCCTCAACATAACCCTAACCCTAGGTCCAATCCTAACCATAAACGTCTCTCTAACCCGAGCCCTCAACATAACCCTAACCCTAGGTCCAATCCGAACCGTAACCGTCTCTCTAAACATAGCCCTCAACATAACCCTAACCCTAGGTCCAATCCTAACCCTAACCATCTCTCTAACCCTAGCCCTCAACATAACCCTAACCCTAGGTCCAATCCTAACCCTAACCGTCTCTATAACCCGAACCCTCAACATAACCCTAACCCTAGGTACAATCCTAACCCTGACAGTCTCTCTAACCTTAGCCCTCAACAGAACCCTAACCCTAGGTCCAATCCTAACCCTAACCGTCTCTCTAACACTAGGCCTCAACATAACCCTAAACCTAGGTCCAATCCTAACCCTCACCGTCCCTCTAAACCTAGCCCTCAACATAACCCTAACCCTAGGTCCAATCCTAACCCTAACCGTCTATCTAACCCTAGCCCTCAACATAACCCTAACCCTAGGTCCAATCCTAACCCTAACCGTCTCTCTAACCCTAGCCCTCAACATAACCCTAACCCTAGGTCCAATCCTAAACCTAACCGTCTCTCTAACTTTAGCCCTCAACATAACCCTAACCCTATGTCCAATCCTAACCATAAACGTCTCTCTAACCCTAGCCCTCAACATAACCCTAACCCTAGGGACAATCCTAACCCTAACCGCCTCTCTAACCGTAGCCCTCAACATAACCCTAACCCTAGATCCAATCCTAACCCTAACCGTCTCTCTAACCCAAGCCCTCAACAAAACCCTAACCCTAGGTTAAATCCTAACCCTAACCGTCTCTCTAACCCTAGCCCTCAGCATAACCCTAAACCTAGGTACAATCCTAACCCTAACCGTGTCTCTAACCCTAGCCCTCAGCATAACCCTAACCCTAGATCCAATCCTAACCCTAACCGTCTCTCTAACCCTAGCGCTCAAAAAAACCCTAACCCTAGGTCCAATCCTAACCATAACCGTCTCTCTAACCCTAGCCCTCAACAAAACCCTAACCCTAGGTCCAATCCTAACCCTAACCGTCTCTCTAACCCTAGCCCTCAGCATAACCCTAACCCTAGGTCCAATCCTAACCCTAAGCGTGTCTCTAAACCTAGCCCTCAACATAACCCTAACCCTAGGTCCAATCCTAACCGTAACCGTCTCTCTAACCCTAGCCCTCAACATAACCCTAACCCTAGGTCCAATCCTAACCCTGACCGTCTCTCTAACACTAGCCCTCAACATAACCCTAACCCTAGGTCCAATCCTCACCCTAACCGTCTCTCTAACCCTAGCCCTCAACATAACCCTAACCCTAGGTCCAATGTTAAAGCTAACTGTCTCTCTAACTTTAGCCCTCAACATAACCCTAACCCTAGGTCCAATCCTAACCCTCACCGTCCCTCTAACCCTAGTCCTCAACATAACCCTAACCCTAGGTCCAATCCTAACCCTAACCGTCTCTCTAACCCTAGCCCTCAACATAACCCTAACCCTAGGTCCAATCCTAACCATAAACGTCTCTCTAACCCGAGCCCTCAACATAACCCTAACCCTAGGTCCAATCCGAACCGTAACCGTCTCTCTAAACATAGCCCTCAACATAACCCTAACCCTAGGTCCAATCCTAACCCTAACCATCTCTCTAACCCTAGCCCTCAACATAACCCTAACCCTAGGTCCAATCCTAACCCTAACCGTCTCTCTAACCCGAGCCCTCAACATAACCCTAACCCTAGGTACAATCCTAACCCTGACAGTCTCTCTAACCTTAGCCCTCAACAGAACCCTAACCCTAGGTCCAATCCTAACCCTAACCGTCTCTCTAACACTAGGCCTCAACATAACCCTAAACCTAGGTCCAATCCTAACCCTCACCGTCCCTCTAACCCTAACACTCAACATAACCCTAACCCTAGGTCCAATCCTAACCCTAACCGTCTATCTAACCCTAGCCCTCAACATAACCCTAACCCTAGGTCCAATCCTAACCCTAACCGTCTCTCTAACCCTAGCCCTCAACATAACCCTAACCCTAGGTCCAATCCTAAACCTAACCGTCTCTCTAACTTTAGCCCTCAACATAACCCTAACCCTAGGTCCAATCCTAACCATAAACGTCTCTCTAACCCTAGCCCTCAACATAACCCTAACCCTAGGGACAATCCTAACCCTAACCGCCTCTCTAACCGTAGCCCTCAACATAACCCTAACCCTAGGTCCAATCCTAACCCTAACCGTCTCTCTAACCCAAGCCCTCAACAAAACCCTAACCCTAGGTTAAATCCTAACCCTAACCGTCTCTCTAACCCTAGCCCTCAGCATAACCCTAACCCTAGGTACAATCCTAACCCAAACCGTGTCTCTAACCCTAGCCCTCAGCATAACCCTAACCCTAGATCCAATCCTAACCCTAACCGTCTCTCTAACCCTAGCGCTCAAAAAAACCCTAACCCTAGGTCCAATCCTAACCATAACCGTCTCTCTAACCCTAGCCCTCAACAAAACCCTAACCCTAGGTCCAATCCTATCCCTAACCGTCTCTCTAACCCTAGCCCTCAGCATAATCCTAACCCTAGGTCCAATCCTAACCCTAAGCGTGTCTCTAAACCTAGCCCTCAACATAACCCTAACCCTAGGTCCAATCCTAACCGTAACCGTCTCTCTAACCCTAGCCCTCAACATAACCCTAGCCCTAGGTCCAATCCTAACCCTGACCGTCTCTCTAACACTAGCCCTCAACATAACCCTAACGCTAGGTCCAACCCTCACCCTAACCGTCTCTCTAACCCTAGCCCTCAACATAACCCTAACCCTAGGTCCAATGTTAAACCTAACTGTCTCTCTAACTTTAGCCCTCAACATAACCCTAACCCTAGGTCCAATCCTAACCCTCACCGTCCCTCTAACCCTAGTCCTCAACATAACCCTAACCCTAGGTCCAATCCTAACCCTAACCGTCTCTCTAACCCTAGCCCTCAACAAAACCCTAACCCTAGATCCAATCCTAACCCTAACCGTCTCTCTAACGCTAGCCCTCAACATAACCCTAACCCTAGGGACAATCCTAACCCTAACCGCCTCTCTAACCGTAGCCCTCAACATAACCCTAACCCTAGATCCAATCCTAACCCTACCGTCTCTCTAACACTAGCCCTCAACATGACCCTAACCCTAGGTCCAATCCTAACCCTCACCATCCCTCTAACCTTAGCCCTCAACATAACCCTAACCCTAGGTCCAATCCTAACCCTAACCGTGTCTCTAACCTTAGCCCTCAACATAACACTAACCCTAGGTCCAATCCTCACCCTAACCGTCTCTCTAACCCTAGCCCTCAACATAACCCTAACCCTAGGTCCAATGTTAAAACTAACTGTCCCTCTAACTTTAGCCCTCAACATAACCCTGACCCTGGGTCCATTCCTAACCCTCACCGTCCCTCTAACCCTAGTCCTCAACATAACCCTAACCCTAGGTCCAATCCTAACCCTAACCGTCTCTCTAACCCTAGCCTTCAACATAACCCTAACCCTAGGTCCAATCCTAACCGTAACCGTCTCTCTAACCCTACCCCTCAACATAACCCTAACCCTAGGTCCAATCCTAACCGTAACCGTCTCTCTAACCCTAGCCCTCAACATAACCCTAACCCTAGGTCCAATCCTAACCGTAACCGTCTCTCTAACCCTAGCCCTCAACATAACCCTAACCCTAGGTCCAATCCTAACCGTAACCGTCTCTCTAACCCTACCCCTCAACATAACCCTAACCCTAGGTCCAATCCTAACCATAAACGTCTCTCTAACCCGAGCCCTCAACATAACCCTAACCCTAGGTCCAATCCGAACCGTAACCGTCTCTCTAAACATAGCCCTCAACATAACCCTAACCCTAGGTCCAATCCTAACCCTAACCATCTCTCTAACCCTAGCCCTCAACATAACCCTAACCCTAGGTCCAATCCTAACCCTAACCGTCTCTTTAACCCGAGCCCCCAACATAACCCTAACCCTAGGTACAATCCTAACCCTGACAGTCTCTCTAACCTTAGCCCTCAACAGAACCCTAACCCTAGGTCCAATCCTAACCCTAACCGTCTCTCTAACCCTAGCCCTCAACATAACCCTAATCCTAGGTGCAATCCTAACCCTACCGTCTCTCTAACCCTAGCCCTCAACATACCCATAACCATAGGTCCAATTCTAACCCTAACTGTCTCTATAACCCTAGCCCTCAACATAACCCTAACCCTAGGTCCAATCCTAACCATAAACGTCTCTCTAACCCGAGCCCTCAACATAAACCTAACCCTAGGTCCAATCCTAACCGTAACCGTCTCTCTAACCCTAGCCCTCAACATAATCCTAACCCTAGGTCCAATGCTAACCCTAACCGTCTCTCTAACCCTAGCCCTCAACATAACCCTAACCCTAGGTCCAATCCTAACCCTGACAGCCTCTATAACCCTAGCCCTCAACAGAACCCTAACCCTAGGTCCAATCCTAACCCTAACCGTCTCTCTAACACTAGCCCTCAACATAACCCTAACCCTAGGTCCAATCCTAACCCTCACCGTCCCTCTAACCCTAGCCCTCAACATAACCCTAACCCTAGGTCCAATCCTAACCCTAACCGTCTCTCTAACCCTAGCCCTCAACATAACCCTAACCCTAGGTCCAATCCTCACCCTAACCGTCTCTCTAACCCTAGCCCTCAACAAAACCCTAACCCTAGATCCAATCCTAACCCTAACCGTCTCTCTAACCCTAGCCCTCAGCATAACCGTAACCCTAGGTCCAATCCTAACCCTAACCGTGTCTCTAACCCTAGCCCTCAGCATAACCCTAACCCTAGATCCAATCCTAACCCTAACCGTCTCTCTAACCCTAGCACTCAACAAAACCCTAACCCTAGGTCCAATCCTAACCCTAACCGTCTCTCTAAACCTAGCCCTCAACAAAACCCTAACCCTAGATCCAATCCTAACCCTAACCGTCTCTCTAACGCTAGCCCTCAACATAACCCTAACTCTAGGGACAATCCTAACCCTAACCACCTCTCTAACCGTAGCCCTCAACATAACCCTAACCCTAGATCCAATCCTAACCCTACCGTCTCTCTAACACTAGCCCTCAACATGACCCTAACCCTAGGTCCAATCCTAACCCTCACCGTCCCTCTAACCCTAGCCTTCAACATAACCCTAACCCTAGGTCCAATCCTAACCCTAACCGTGTCTCTAACCCTAGCCCTCAACATAACCCTAACCCTAGGTCCAATCCTCACCCTAACCGTCTCTCTAACCCTAGCCCTCAACATAACCCTAACCCTAGGTCCAATGTTAAAACTAACTGTCTCTCTAACCCTAGTCCTCAACATAACCCTAACCCTAGGTCCAATCCTAACCCTAACCGTCTCTCTAACCCTAGCCTTCAACATAACCCTAACCCTAGGTCCAATCCTAACCGTAACCGTCTCTCTAACCCTACCCCTAAACATAACCCTAACCCTAGGTCCAATCCTAACCCTAACCGTCTCTCTAACCCTAGCCCTCAACATAACCCTAACCCTAGGTCCAATCCTAACCCTAACCGTCTCTCAAACCCTAGCCCTCAACATAACCCTAACGCTAGGTCCAATCCTAACCCTAACCGTCTCTCTAACCCTAGCCCTCAACATAACCCTAACCCTAGGTCCAATCCTAACCCTAACCGTCTCTCTAACCCTAGCCCACAACATAACACTAACCCTAGGTGCAATCCTAACCCTAACCGTCTCTCTAACCCTAGCCCTCAACATACCCCTAACCCTAGGTCCAATTCTAACCCTAACCGTCTCTCTAACCCTAGCCCTCAACATAACCCTAACCCTAGGTCCAATCCTAACCATAAACGTCTCTCTAACCCGAGCCCTCAACATAACCCTAACCCTAGGTCCAATCCGAACCGTAACCGTCTCTCTAAACATAACCCTCAACATAACCCTAACCCTAGGTCCAATCCTAACCCTAACCATCTCTCTAACCCTAGCCCTCAACATAACCCTAACCCTAGGTCCAATCCTAACCCTAACCGTCTCTCTAACCCGAGCCCTCAACATAACCCTAACCCTATTTACAATCCTAACCCTGACAGTCTCTCTAACCTTAGCCCTCAACAGAACCCTAACCCTAGGTCCAATCCTAACCCTAACCGTCTCTCTAACACTAGGCCTCAACATAACCCTAAACCTAGGTCCAATCCTAACCCTCACCGTCCCTCTAACCCTAGCCCTCAACATAACCCTAACCCTAGGTCCAGTCCTAACCCTAACCGTCTATCTAACCCTAGCCCTCAACAAAACCCTAACCCTAGATCCAATCCTAACCCTAACCGTCTCTCTAACGCTAGCCCTCAACATAACCCTAACCCTAGGGACAATCCTAACCCTAACCGTCTCTCTAACCCTAGCCCTCAACAAAACCCTAACCCTAGATCCAATCCTAACCCTAACCGTCTCTCTAACGCTAGCCCTCAACATAACCCTAACCCTAGGGACAATCCTAACCCTAACCGCCTCTCTAACCGTAGCCCTCAACATAACCCTAACCCTAGATCCAATCCTAACCCTACCGTCTCTCTAACACTAGCCCTCAACATGACCCTAACCCTAGGTCCAATCCTAACCCTCACCATCCCTCTAACCTTAGCCCTCAACATAACCCTAACCCTAGGTCCAATCCTAACCCTAACCGTGTCTCTAACCTTAGCCCTCAACATAACACTAACCCTAGGTCCAATCCTCACCCTAACCGTCTCTCTAACCCTAGCCCTCAACATAACCCTAACCCTAGGTCCAATGTTAAAACTAACTGTCCCTCTAACTTTAGCCCTCAACATAACCCTGACCCTGGGTCCATTCCTAACCCTCACCGTCCCTCTAACCCTAGTCCTCAACATAACCCTAACCCTAGGTCCAATCCTAACCCTAACCGTCTCTCTAACCCTAGCCTTCAACATAACCCTAACCCTAGGTCCAATCCTAACCGTAACCGTCTCTCTAACCCTACCCTTCAACATAACCCTAACCCTAGGTCCAATCCTAACCGTAACCGTCTCTCTAACCCTAGCCCTCAACATAACCCTAACCCTAGGTCCAATCCTAACCCTAACCGTCTCTCTAACCCTAGCCCTCAACATACCCCTAACCCTAGGTCCAATTCTAACCCTAACCGTCTCTCTAACCCTAGCCCTCAACATAACCCTAACCCTAGGTCCAATCCTAACCATAAACGTCTCTCTAACCCGAGCCCTCAACATAACCCTAACCCTAGGTCCAATCCGAACCGTAACCGTCTCTCTAAACATAGCCCTCAACATAACCCTAACCCTAGGTCCAATCCTAACCCTAACCATCTCTCTAACCCTAGCCCTCAACATAACCCTAACCCTAGGTCCAATCCTAACCCTAACCGTCTCTTTAACCCGAGCCCCCAACATAACCCTAACCCTAGGTACAATCCTAACCCTGACAGTCTCTCTAACCTTAGCCCTCAACAGAACCCTAACCCTAGGTCCAATCCTAACCCTAACCGTCTCTCTAACCCTAGCCCTCAACATAACCCTAATCCTAGGTGCAATCCTAACCCTACCGTCTCTCTAACCCTAGCCCTCAACATACCCATAACCATAGGTCCAATTCTAACCCTAACTGTCTCTATAACCCTAGCCCTCAACATAACCCTAACCCTAGGTCCAATCCTAACCATAAACGTCTCTCTAACCCGAGCCCTCAACATAAACCTAACCCTAGGTCCAATCCTAACCGTAACCGTCTCTCTAACCCTAGCCCTCAACATAATCCTAACCCTAGGTCCAATGCTAACCCTAACCGTCTCTCTAACCCTAGCCCTCAACATAACCCTAACCCTAGGTCCAATCCTAACCCTGACAGCCTCTATAACCCTAGCCCTCAACAGAACCCTAACCCTAGGTCCAATCCTAACCCTAACCGTCTCTCTAACACTAGCCCTCAACATAACCCTAACCCTAGGTCCAATCCTAACCCTCACCGTCCCTCTAACCCTAGCCCTCAACATAACCCTAACCCTAGGTCCAATCCTAACCCTAACCGTCTCTCTAACCCTAGCCCTCAACATAACCCTAACCCTAGGTCCAATCCTCACCCTAACCGTCTCTCTAACCCTAGCCCTCAACAAAACCCTAACCCTAGATCCAATCCTAACCCTAACCGTCTCTCTAACCCTAGCCCTCAGCATAACCGTAACCCTAGGTCCAATCCTAACCCTAACCGTGTCTCTAACCCTAGCCCTCAGCATAACCCTAACCCTAGATCCAATCCTAACCCTAACCGTCTCTCTAACCCTAGCACTCAACAAAACCCTAACCCTAGGTCCAATCCTAACCCTAACCGTCTCTCTAAACCTAGCCCTCAACAAAACCCTAACCCTAGATCCAATCCTAACCCTAACCGTCTCTCTAACGCTAGCCCTCAACATAACCCTAACTCTAGGGACAATCCTAACCCTAACCACCTCTCTAACCGTAGCCCTCAACATAACCCTAACCCTAGATCCAATCCTAACCCTACCGTCTCTTTAACACTAGCCCTCAATATGACCCTAACCCTAGGTCCAATCCTAACCCTCACCGTCCCTCTAACCCTAGCCTTCAACATAACCCTAACCCTAGGTCCAATCCTAACCCTAACCGTGTCTCTAACCCTAGCCCTCAACATAACCCTAACCCTAGGTCCAATCCTCACCCTAACCGTCTCTCTAACCCTAGCCCTCAACATAACCCTAACCCTAGGTCCAATGTTAAAACTAACTGTCTCTCTAACCCTAGTCCTCAACATAACCCTAACCCTAGGTCCAATCCTAACCCTAACCGTCTCTCTAACCCTAGCCTTCAACATAACCCTAACCCTAGGTCCAATCCTAACCGTAACCGTCTCTCTAACCCTACCCCTAAACATAACCCTAACCCTAGGTCCAATCCTAACCCTAACCGTCTCTCTAACCCTAGCCCTCAACATAACCCTAACCCTAGGTCCAATCCTAACCCTAACCGTCTCTCAAACCCTAGCCCTCAACATAACCCTAACCCTAGGTCCAATCCTAACCCTAACCGTCTCTCTAACCCTAGCCCTCAACATAACCCTAACCCTAGGTCCAATCCTAACCCTAACCGTCTCTCTAACCCTAGCCCACAACATAACACTAACCCTAGGTGCAATCCTAACCCTAACCGTCTCTCTAACCCTAGCCCTCAACATACCCCTAACCCTAGGTCCAATTCTAACCCTAACCGTCTCTCTAACCCTAGCCCTCAACATAACCCTAACCCTAGGTCCAATCCTAACCATAAACGTCTCTCTAACCCGAGCCCTCAACATAACCCTAACCCTAGGTCCAATCCGAACCGTAACCGTCTCTCTAAACATAACCCTCAACATAACCCTAACCCTAGGTCCAATCCTAACCCTAACCATCTCTCTAACCCTAGCCCTCAACATAACCCTAACCCTAGGTCCAATCCTAACCCTAACCGTCTCTCTAACCCGAGCCCTCAACATAACCCTAACCCTATTTACAATCCTAACCCTGACAGTCTCTCTAACCTTAGCCCTCAACAGAACCCTAACCCTAGGTCCAATCCTAACCCTAACCGTCTCTCTAACACTAGGCCTCAACATAACCCTAAACCTAGGTCCAATCCTAACCCTCACCGTCCCTCTAACCCTAGCCCTCAACATAACCCTAACCCTAGGTCCAGTCCTAACCTTAACCGTCTATCTAACCCTAGCCCTCAACAAAACCCTAACCCTAGATCCAATCCTAACCCTAACCGTCTCTCTAACGCTAGCCCTCAACATAACCCTAACCCTAGGGACAATCCTAACCCTAACCGTCTCTCTAACCCTAGCCCTCAACAAAACCCTAACCCTAGATCCAATCCTAACCCTAACCGTCTCTCTAACGCTAGCCCTCAACATAACCCTAACCCTAGGGACAATCCTAACCCTAACCGCCTCTCTAACCGTAGCCCTCAACATAACCCTAACCCTAGATCCAATCCTAACCCTACCGTCTCTCTAACACTAGCCCTCAACATGACCCTAACCCTAGGTCCAATCCTAACCCTCACCATCCCTCTAACCTTAGCCCTCAACATAACCCTAACCCTAGGTCCAATCCTAACCCTAACCGTGTCTCTAACCTTAGCCCTCAACATAACACTAACCCTAGGTCCAATCCTCACCCTAACCGTCTCTCTAACCCTAGCCCTCAACATAACCCTAACCCTAGGTCCAATGTTAAAACTAACTGTCCCTCTAACTTTAGCCCTCAACATAACCCTGACCCTGGGTCCATTCCTAACCCTCACCGTCCCTCTAACCCTAGTCCTCAACATAACCCTAACCCTAGGTCCAATCCTAACCCTAACCGTCTCTCTAACCCTAGCCTTCAACATAACCCTAACCCTAGGTCCAATCCTAACCGTAACCGTCTCTCTAACCCTACCCCTAAACATAACCCTAACCCTAGGTCCAATCCTAACCCTAACCGTCTCTCTAACCCTAGCCCTCAACATAACCCTAACCCTAGGTCCAATCCTAACCCTAACCGTCTCTCAAACCCTAGCCCTCAACATAACCCTAACGCTAGGTCCAATCCTAACCCTAACCGTCTCTCTAACCCTAGCCCTCAACATAACCCTAACCCTAGGTCCAATCCTAACCCTAACCGTCTCTCTAACCCTAGCCCACAACATAACACTAACCCTAGGTGCAATCCTAACCCTAACCGTCTCTCTAACCCTAGCCCTCAACATACCCCTAACCCTAGGTCCAATTCTAACCCTAACCGTCTCTCTAACCCTAGCCCTCAACATAACCCTAACCCTAGGTCCAATCCTAACCATAAACGTCTCTCTAACCCGAGCCCTCAACATAACCCTAACCCTAGGTCCAATCCGAACCGTAACCGTCTCTCTAAACATAACCCTCAACATAACCCTAACCCTAGGTCCAATCCTAACCCTAACCATCTCTCTAACCCTAGCCCTCAACATAACCCTAACCCTAGGTCCAATCCTAACCCTAACCGTCTCTCTAACCCGAGCCCTCAACATAACCCTAACCCTATTTACAATCCTAACCCTGACAGTCTCTCTAACCTTAGCCCTCAACAGAACCCTAACCCTAGGTCCAATCCTAACCCTAACCGTCTCTCTAACACTAGGCCTCAACATAACCCTAAACCTAGGTCCAATCCTAACCCTCACCGTCCCTCTAACCCTAGCCCTCAACATAACCCTAACCCTAGGTCCAGTCCTAACCCTAACCGTCTATCTAACCCTAGCCCTCAACAAAACCCTAACCCTAGATCCAATCCTAACCCTAACCGTCTCTCTAACGCTAGCCCTCAACATAACCCTAACCCTAGGGACAATCCTAACCCTAACCGTCTCTCTAACCCTAGCCCTCAACAAAACCCTAACCCTAGATCCAATCCTAACCCTAACCGTCTCTCTAACGCTAGCCCTCAACATAACCCTAACCCTAGGGACAATCCTAACCCTAACCGCCTCTCTAACCGTAGCCCTCAACATAACCCTAACCCTAGATCCAATCCTAACCCTACCGTCTCTCTAACACTAGCCCTCAACATGACCCTAACCCTAGGTCCAATCCTAACCCTCACCATCCCTCTAACCTTAGCCCTCAACATAACCCTAACCCTAGGTCCAATCCTAACCCTAACCGTGTCTCTAACCTTAGCCCTCAACATAACACTAACCCTAGGTCCAATCCTCACCCTAACCGTCTCTCTAACCCTAGCCCTCAACATAACCCTAACCCTAGGTCCAATGTTAAAACTAACTGTCCCTCTAACTTTAGCCCTCAACATAACCCTGACCCTGGGTCCATTCCTAACCCTCACCGTCCCTCTAACCCTAGTCCTCAACATAACCCTAACCCTAGGTCCAATCCTAACCCTAACCGTCTCTCTAACCCTAGCCTTCAACATAACCCTAACCCTAGGTCCAATCCTAACCGTAACCGTCTCTCTAACCCTACCCTTCAACATAACCCTAACCCTAGGTCCAATCCTAACCGTAACCGTCTCTCTAACCCTAGCCCTCAACATAACCCTAACCCTAGGTCCAATCCTAACCCTAACCGTCTCTCTAACCCTAGCCCTCAACATACCCCTAACCCTAGGTCCAATTCTAACCCTAACCGTCTCTCTAACCCTAGCCCTCAACATAACCCTAACCCTAGGTCCAATCCTAACCATAAACGTCTCTCTAACCCGAGCCCTCAACATAACCCTAACCCTAGGTCCAATCCGAACCGTAACCGTCTCTCTAAACATAGCCCTCAACATAACCCTAACCCTAGGTCCAATCCTAACCCTAACCATCTCTCTAACCCTAGCCCTCAACATAACCCTAACCCTAGGTCCAATCCTAACCCTAACCGTCTCTTTAACCCGAGCCCCCAACATAACCCTAACCCTAGGTACAATCCTAACCCTGACAGTCTCTCTAACCTTAGCCCTCAACAGAACCCTAACCCTAGGTCCAATCCTAACCCTAACCGTCTCTCTAACCCTAGCCCTCAACATAACCCTAATCCTAGGTGCAATCCTAACCCTACCGTCTCTCTAACCCTAGCCCTCAACATACCCATAACCATAGGTCCAATTCTAACCCTAACTGTCTCTATAACCCTAGCCCTCAACATAACCCTAACCCTAGGTCCAATCCTAACCATAAACGTCTCTCTAACCCGAGCCCTCAACATAAACCTAACCCTAGGTCCAATCCTAACCGTAACCGTCTCTCTAACCCTAGCCCTCAACATAATCCTAACCCTAGGTCCAATGCTAACCCTAACCGTCTCTCTAACCCTAGCCCTCAACATAACCCTAACCCTAGGTCCAATCCTAACCCTGACAGCCTCTATAACCCTAGCCCTCAACAGAACCCTAACCCTAGGTCCAATCCTAACCCTAACCGTCTCTCTAACACTAGCCCTCAACATAACCCTAACCCTAGGTCCAATCCTAACCCTCACCGTCCCTCTAACCCTAGCCCTCAACATAACCCTAACCCTAGGTCCAATCCTAACCCTAACCGTCTCTCTAACCCTAGCCCTCAACATAACCCTAACCCTAGGTCCAATCCTCACCCTAACCGTCTCTCTAACCCTAGCCCTCAACAAAACCCTAACCCTAGATCCAATCCTAACCCTAACCGTCTCTCTAACCCTAGCCCTCAGCATAACCGTAACCCTAGGTCCAATCCTAACCCTAACCGTGTCTCTAACCCTAGCCCTCAGCATAACCCTAACCCTAGATCCAATCCTAACCCTAACCGTCTCTCTAACCCTAGCACTCAACAAAACCCTAACCCTAGGTCCAATCCTAACCCTAACCGTCTCTCTAAACCTAGCCCTCAACAAAACCCTAACCCTAGATCCAATCCTAACCCTAACCGTCTCTCTAACGCTAGCCCTCAACATAACCCTAACTCTAGGGACAATCCTAACCCTAACCACCTCTCTAACCGTAGCCCTCAACATAACCCTAACCCTAGATCCAATCCTAACCCTACCGTCTCTTTAACACTAGCCCTCAATATGACCCTAACCCTAGGTCCAATCCTAACCCTCACCGTCCCTCTAACCCTAGCCTTCAACATAACCCTAACCCTAGGTCCAATCCTAACCCTAACCGTGTCTCTAACCCTAGCCCTCAACATAACCCTAACCCTAGGTCCAATCCTCACCCTAACCGTCTCTCTAACCCTAGCCCTCAACATAACCCTAACCCTAGGTCCAATGTTAAAACTAACTGTCTCTCTAACCCTAGTCCTCAACATAACCCTAACCCTAGGTCCAATCCTAACCCTAACCGTCTCTCTAACCCTAGCCTTCAACATAACCCTAACCCTAGGTCCAATCCTAACCGTAACCGTCTCTCTAACCCTACCCCTAAACATAACCCTAACCCTAGGTCCAATCCTAACCCTAACCGTCTCTCTAACCCTAGCCCTCAACATAACCCTAACCCTAGGTCCAATCCTAACCCTAACCGTCTCTCAAACCCTAGCCCTCAACATAACCCTAACCCTAGGTCCAATCCTAACCCTAACCGTCTCTCTAACCCTAGCCCTCAACATAACCCTAACCCTAGGTCCAATCCTAACCCTAACCGTCTCTCTAACCCTAGCCCACAACATAACACTAACCCTAGGTGCAATCCTAACCCTAACCGTCTCTCTAACCCTAGCCCTCAACATACCCCTAACCCTAGGTCCAATTCTAACCCTAACCGTCTCTCTAACCCTAGCCCTCAACATAACCCTAACCCTAGGTCCAATCCTAACCATAAACGTCTCTCTAACCCGAGCCCTCAACATAACCCTAACCCTAGGTCCAATCCGAACCGTAACCGTCTCTCTAAACATAACCCTCAACATAACCCTAACCCTAGGTCCAATCCTAACCCTAACCATCTCTCTAACCCTAGCCCTCAACATAACCCTAACCCTAGGTCCAATCCTAACCCTAACCGTCTCTCTAACCCGAGCCCTCAACATAACCCTAACCCTATTTACAATCCTAACCCTGACAGTCTCTCTAACCTTAGCCCTCAACAGAACCCTAACCCTAGGTCCAATCCTAACCCTAACCGTCTCTCTAACACTAGGCCTCAACATAACCCTAAACCTAGGTCCAATCCTAACCCTCACCGTCCCTCTAACCCTAGCCCTCAACATAACCCTAACCCTAGGTCCAGTCCTAACCTTAACCGTCTATCTAACCCTAGCCCTCAACAAAACCCTAACCCTAGATCCAATCCTAACCCTAACCGTCTCTCTAACGCTAGCCCTCAACATAACCCTAACCCTAGGGACAATCCTAACCCTAACCGTCTCTCTAACCCTAGCCCTCAACAAAACCCTAACCCTAGATCCAATCCTAACCCTAACCGTCTCTCTAACGCTAGCCCTCAACATAACCCTAACCCTAGGGACAATCCTAACCCTAACCGCCTCTCTAACCGTAGCCCTCAACATAACCCTAACCCTAGATCCAATCCTAACCCTACCGTCTCTCTAACACTAGCCCTCAACATGACCCTAACCCTAGGTCCAATCCTAACCCTCACCATCCCTCTAACCTTAGCCCTCAACATAACCCTAACCCTAGGTCCAATCCTAACCCTAACCGTGTCTCTAACCTTAGCCCTCAACATAACACTAACCCTAGGTCCAATCCTCACCCTAACCGTCTCTCTAACCCTAGCCCTCAACATAACCCTAACCCTAGGTCCAATGTTAAAACTAACTGTCCCTCTAACTTTAGCCCTCAACATAACCCTGACCCTGGGTCCATTCCTAACCCTCACCGTCCCTCTAACCCTAGTCCTCAACATAACCCTAACCCTAGGTCCAATCCTAACCCTAACCGTCTCTCTAACCCTAGCCTTCAACATAACCCTAACCCTAGGTCCAATCCTAACCGTAACCGTCTCTCTAACCCTACCCCTCAACATAACCCTAACCCTAGGTCCAATCCTAACCGTAACCGTCTCTCTAACCCTAGCCCTCAACATAACCCTAACCCTAGGTCCAATCCTAACCCTAACCGTCTCTCTAACCCTAGCCCTCAACATACCCCTAACCCTAGGTCCAATTCTAACCCTAACCGTCTCTCTAACCCTAGCCCTCAACATAACCCTAACCCTAGGTCCAATCCTAACCATAAACGTCTCTCTAACCCGAGCCCTCAACATAACCCTAACCCTAGGTCCAATCCGAACCGTAACCGTCTCTCTAAACATAGCCCTCAACATAACCCTAACCCTAGGTCCAATCCTAACCCTAACCATCTCTCTAACCCTAGCCCTCAACATAACCCTAACCCTAGGTCCAATCCTAACCCTAACCGTCTCTTTAACCCGAGCCCCCAACATAACCCTAACCCTAGGTACAATCCTAACCCTGACAGTCTCTCTAACCTTAGCCCTCAACAGAACCCTAACCCTAGGTCCAATCCTAACCCTAACCGTCTCTCTAACCCTAGCCCTCAACATAACCCTAATCCTAGGTGCAATCCTAACCCTACCGTCTCTCTAACCCTAGCCCTCAACATACCCATAACCATAGGTCCAATTCTAACCCTAACTGTCTCTATAACCCTAGCCCTCAACATAACCCTAACCCTAGGTCCAATCCTAACCATAAACGTCTCTCTAACCCGAGCCCTCAACATAAACCTAACCCTAGGTCCAATCCTAACCCTGACAGCCTCTATAACCCTAGCCCTCAACAGAACCCTAACCCTAGGTCCAATCCTAACCCTAACCGTCTCTCTAACACTAGCCCTCAACATAACCCTAACCCTAGGTCCAATCCTAACCCTCACCGTCCCTCTAACCCTAGCCCTCAACATAACCCTAACCCTAGGTCCAATCCTAACCCTAACCGTCTCTCTAACCCTAGCCCTCAACATAACCCTAACCCTAGGTCCAATCCTCACCCTAACCGTCTCTCTAACCCTAGCCCTCAACAAAGCCCTAACCCTAGATCCAATCCTAACCCTAACCGTCTCTCTAACCCTAGCCCTCAGCATAACCGTAACCCTAGGTCCAATCCTAACCCTAACCGTGTCTCTAACCCTAGCCCTCAGCATAACCCTAACCCTAGATCCAATCCTAACCCTAACCGTCTCTCTAACCCTAGCACTCAACAAAACCCTAACCCTAGGTCCAATCCTAACCCTAACCGTCTCTCTAAACCTAGCCCTCAACAAAACCCTAACCCTAGATCCAATCCTAACCCTAACCGTCTCTCTAACGCTAGCCCTCAACATAACCCTAACTCTAGGGACAATCCTAACCCTAACCACCTCTCTAACCGTAGCCCTCAACATAACCCTAACCCTAGATCCAATCCTAACCCTACCGTCTCTCTAACACTAGCCCTCAACATGACCCTAACCCTAGGTCCAATCCTAACCCTCACCGTCCCTCTAACCCTAGCCTTCAACATAACCCTAACCCTAGGTCCAATCCTAACCCTAACCGTGTCTCTAACCCTAGCCCTCAACATAACCCTAACCCTAGGTCCAATCCTCACCCTAACCGTCTCTCTAACCCTAGCCCTCAACATAACCCTAACCCTAGGTCCAATGTTAAAACTAACTGTCTCTCTAACCCTAGTCCTCAACATAACCCTAACCCTAGGTCCAATCCTAACCCTAACCGTCTCTCTAACCCTAGCCTTCAACATAACCCTAACCCTAGGTCCAATCCTAACCGTAACCGTCTCTCTAACCCTACCCCTAAACATAACCCTAACCCTAGGTCCAATCCTAACCCTAACCGTCTCTCTAACCCTAGCCCTCAACATAACCCTAACCCTAGGTCCAATCCTAACCCTAACCGTCTCTCAAACCCTAGCCCTCAACATAACCCTAACCCTAGGTCCAATCCTAACCCTAACCGTCTCTCTAACCCTAGCCCTCAACATAACCCTAACCCTAGGTCCAATCCTAACCCTAACCGTCTCTCTAACCCTAGCCCACAACATAACACTAACCCTAGGTGCAATCCTAACCCTAACCGTCTCTCTAACCCTAGCCCTCAACATACCCCTAACCCTAGGTCCAATTCTAACCCTAACCGTCTCTCTAACCCTAGCCCTCAACATAACCCTAACCCTAGGTCCAATCCTAACCATAAACGTCTCTCTAACCCGAGCCCTCAACATAACCCTAACCCTAGGTCCAATCCGAACCGTAACCGTCTCTCTAAACATAACCCTCAACATAACCCTAACCCTAGGTCCAATCCTAACCCTAACCATCTCTCTAACCCTAGCCCTCAACATAACCCTAACCCTAGGTCCAATCCTAACCCTAACCGTCTCTCTAACCCGAGCCCTCAACATAACCCTAACCCTATTTACAATCCTAACCCTGACAGTCTCTCTAACCTTAGCCCTCAACAGAACCCTAACCCTAGGTCCAATCCTAACCCTAACCGTCTCTCTAACACTAGGCCTCAACATAACCCTAAACCTAGGTCCAATCCTAACCCTCACCGTCCCTCTAACCCTAGCCCTCAACATAACCCTAACCCTAGGTCCAGTCCTAACCCTAACCGTCTATCTAACCCTAGCCCTCAACATAACCCTAACCCTAGGTCCAGTCCTAACCCTAACCGTCTATCTAACCCTAGCCCTCAACATAACCCTAACCCTAGGTCCAATCCTAACCCTAACCGTCTCTCTAACCCTAGCCCTCAACATAACCCTAACCCTAGGTCCAATCCTAACCCTAACCGCCTCTCTAACCATAGCCCTCAACATAACCCTAACCCTAGGTCCAATCCTAACCCTAACCGTCTCTCTAACCCAAGCCCTCAACAAAACCCTAACCCTAGGTTAAATCCTAACCCTAACCGTCTCTCTAACCCTAGCCCTCAGCATAACCCTAACCCTAGGTACAATCCTAACCCTAACCGTGTCTCTAACCCTAGCCCTCAGCATAACCCTAACCCTAGATCCAATCCTAACCCTAACCGTCTCTCTAACCCTAGCCCTCAAAAAAACCCTAACCCTAGGTCCAATCCTAACCATAACCGTCTCTCTAACCCTAGCCCTCAACAAAACCCTAACCCTAGGTCCAATCCTAACCCTAACCGTCTCTCTAACCCTAGCCCTCAGCATAACCCTAACCCTAGGTCCAATCCTAACCCTAAGCGTGTCTATAAACCTAGCCCTCAACATAACCCTAACCCTAGGTCCAATCCTAACCCTGACCGTCTCTCTAACACTAGCCCTCAACATAACCCTAACCCTAGGTCCAATCCTCACCCTAACCGTCTCTCTAACCCTAGCCCTCAACATAACACTAACCCTAGGTCCAATGTTAAACCTAACTGTCTCTCTAACTTTAGCCCTCAACATAACCCTAACCCTAGGTCCAATCCTAACCCTCACCGTCCCTCTAACCCTAGTCCTCAACATAACCCTAACCCTAGGTCCAATCCTAACCCTAACCGTCTCTCTAACCCTAGCCTTCAACATAACCCTAACCCTAGGTCCAACCCTAACCGTAACCGTCCCTCTAACCCTACCCCTCAACATAACCCTAACCCTAGGTCCAATCCTAACCCTAACCGTCTCTCTAACCCTAGCCCTTAACATAACCCTAACCCTAGGTCCAATCCTAACACTAACCGTCTCTCTAACCCTAGCCCTCAACATAACCCTAACCCTAGGTGCATTCCTAACCCTAACCGTCTCTCTAACCCTAGCCCTCAACATACCCCTAACCCTAGGTCCAATTCTAACCCTAACCGTCTCTCTAACCCTAGCCCTCAACATAACCCTAACCCTAGGTCCAATCCTAACCATAAACGTCTCTCTAACGCTAGCCCTCAACATAACCCTAACCCTAGGGACAATCCTAACCCTAACCGCCTCTCTAACCTTAGCCCTCAACATAACCCTAACCCTAGATCCAATCCTAACCCTAACCGTCTCTCTAACCCAAGCCCTCAACAAAACCCTAACCCTAGGTTAAATCCTAACCCTAACCGTCTCTCTAACCCTAGCCCTCAGCATAACCCTAACCCTAGGTACAATCCTAACCCTAACCGTGTCTCTAACCCTAGCCCTCAGCATAACCCTAACCCTAGGTCCAATCCTAACCCTAACCGTCTCTCTAACCCTAGCCCTCAACATAACCCTAACCCTAGGTCCAATCCTAACCCTAACCGTCTCTCTAACCCGAGCCCTCAACATAACCCTAACCGTAGGTACAATCCTAACCCTGACAGTCTCTCTAACCTTAGCCCTCAACAGAACCCTAACCCTAGGTCCAATCCTAACCCTAACCGTCTCTCTAACACTAGGCCTCAACATAACCCTAAACCTAGGTCCAATCCTAACCCTCACCGTCCCTCTAACCCTAACACTCAACATAACCCTAACCCTAGGTCCAATCCTAACCCTAACCGTCTATCTAACCCTAGCCCTCAACATAACCCTAACCCTAGGTCCAATCCTAACCCTAACCGTCTCTCTAACCCTAGCCCTCAACATAACCCTAACCCTAGGTCCAATCCTAAACCTAACCGTCTCTCTAACTTTAGCCCTCAACAGAACCCTAACCCTAGGTCCAATGTTAAACCTAACTGTCTCTCTAACTTTAGCCCTCAACATAACCCTAACCCTAGGTCCAATCCTAACCCTCACCGTCCCTCTAACCCTAGTCCTCAACATAACCCTAACCCTAGGTCCAATCCTAACCCTAACCGTCTCTCTAACCCTAGCCCTCAACATAACCCTAACCCTAGGTCCAATCCTAACCATAAACGTCTCTCTAACCCGAGCCCTCAACATAACCCTAACCCTAGGTCCAATCCGAACCGTAACCGTCTCTCTAAACATAGCCCTCAACATAACCCTAACCCTAGGTCCAATCCTAACCCTAACCATCTCTCTAACCCTAGCCCTCAACATAACCCTAACCCTAGGTCCAATCCTAACCCTAACCGTCTCTCTAACCCGAGCCCTCAACATAACCCTAACCCTAGGTACAATCCTAACCCTGACAGTCTCTCTAACCTTAGCCCTCAACAGAACCCTAACCCTAGGTCCAATCCTAACCCTAACCGTCTCTCTAACACTAGGCCTCAACATAACCCTAAACCTAGGTCCAATCCTAACCCTCACCGTCCCTCTAACCCTAACACTCAACATAACCCTAACCCTAGGTCCAATCCTAACCCTAACCGTCTATCTAACCCTAGCCCTCAACATAACCCTAACCCTAGGTCCAATCCTAACCCTAACCGTCTCTCTAACCCTAGCCCTCAACATAACCCTAACCCTAGGTCCAATCCTAAACCTAACCGTCTCTCTAACTTTAGCCCTCAACATAACCCTAACCCTAGGTCCAATCCTAACCATAAACGTCTCTCTAACCCTAGCCCTCAACATAACCCTAACCCTAGGGACAATCCTAACCCTAACCGCCTCTCTAACCGTAGCCCTCAACATAACCCTAACCCTAGATCCAATCCTAACCCTAACCGTCTCTCTAACCCAAGCCCTCAACAAAACCCTAACCCTAGGTTAAATCCTAACCCTAACCGTCTCTCTAACCCTAGCCCTCAGCATAACCCTAACCCTAGGTACAATCCTAACCCAAACCGTGTCTCTAACCCTAGCCCTCAGCATAACCCTAACCCTAGATCCAATCCTAACCCTAACCGTCTCTCTAACCCTAGCGCTCAAAAAAACCCTAACCCTAGGTCCAATCCTAACCATAACCGTCTCTCTAACCCTAGCCCTCAACAAAACCCTAACCCTAGGTCCAATCCTAACCCTAACCGTCTCTCTAACCCTAGCCCTCAGCATAATCCTAACCCTAGGTCCAATCCTAACCCTAAGCGTGTCTCTAAACCTAGCCCTCAACATAACCCTAACCCTAGGTCCAATCCTAACCGTAACCGTCTCTCTAACCCTAGCCCTCAACCTAACCCTAGCCCTAGGTCCAATCCTAACCCTGACCGTCTCTCTAACACTAGCCCTCAACATAACCCTAACCCTAGGTCCAACCCTCACCCTAACCGTCTCTCTAACCCTAGCCCTCAACATAACCCTAACCCTAGGTCCAATGTTAAACCTAACTGTCTCTCTAACTTTAGCCCTCAACATAACCCTAACCCTAGGTCCAATCCTAACCCTCACCGTCCCTCTAACCCTAGTCCTCAACATAACCCTAACCCTAGATCCAATCCTAACCCTAACCGTCTCTCTAACGCTAGCCCTCAACATAACCCTAACCCTAGGGACAATCCTAACCCTAACCGCCTCTCTAACCGTAGCCCTCAACATAACCCTAACCCTAGATCCAATCCTAACCCTACCGTCTCTCTAACACTAGCCCTCAACATGACCCTAACCCTAGGTCCAATCCTAACCCTCACCATCCCTCTAACCTTAGCCCTCAACATAACCCTAACCCTAGGTCCAATCCTAACCCTAACCGTGTCTCTAACCTTAGCCCTCAACATAACACTAACCCTAGGTCCAATCCTCACCCTAACCGTCTCTCTAACCCTAGCCCTCAACATAACCCTAACCCTAGGTCCAATGTTAAAACTAACTGTCCCTCTAACTTTAGCCCTCAACATAACCCTGACCCTGGGTCCATTCCTAACCCTCACCGTCCCTCTAACCCTAGTCCTCAACATAACCCTAACCCTAGGTCCAATCCTAACCCTAACCGTCTCTCTAACCCTAGCCTTCAACATAACCCTAACCCTAGGTCCAATCCTAACCGTAACCGTCTCTCTAACCCTACCCCTCAACATAACCCTAACCCTAGGTCCAATCCTAACCGTAACCGTCTCTCTAACCCTAGCCCTCAACATAACCCTAACCCTAGGTCCAATCCTAACCCTAACCGTCTCTCTAACCCTAGCCCTCAACATACCCCTAACCCTAGGTCCAATTCTAACCCTAACCGTCTCTCTAACCCTAGCCCTCAACATAACCCTAACCCTAGGTCCAATCCTAACCATAAACGTCTCTCTAACCCGAGCCCTCAACATAACCCTAACCCTAGGTCCAATCCGAACCGTAACCGTCTCTCTAAACATAGCCCTCAACATAACCCTAACCCTAGGTCCAATCCTAACCCTAACCATCTCTCTAACCCTAGCCCTCAACATAACCCTAACCCTAGGTCCAATCCTAACCCTAACCGTCTCTTTAACCCGAGCCCCCAACATAACCCTAACCCTAGGTACAATCCTAACCCTGACAGTCTCTCTAACCTTAGCCCTCAACAGAACCCTAACCCTAGGTCCAATCCTAACCCTAACCGTCTCTCTAACCCTAGCCCTCAACATAACCCTAATCCTAGGTGCAATCCTAACCCTACCGTCTCTCTAACCCTAGCCCTCAACATACCCATAACCATAGGTCCAATTCTAACCCTAACTGTCTCTATAACCCTAGCCCTCAACATAACCCTAACCCTAGGTCCAATCCTAACCATAAACGTCTCTCTAACCCGAGCCCTCAACATAAACCTAACCCTAGGTCCAATCCTAACCGTAACCGTCTCTCTAACCCTAGCCCTCAACATAATCCTAACCCTAGGTCCAATGCTAACCCTAACCGTCTCTCTAACCCTAGCCCTCAACATAACCCTAACCCTAGGTCCAATCCTAACCCTGACAGCCTCTATAACCCTAGCCCTCAACAGAACCCTAACCCTAGGTCCAATCCTAACCCTAACCGTCTCTCTAACACTAGCCCTCAACATAACCCTAACCCTAGGTCCAATCCTAACCCTCACCGTCCCTCTAACCCTAGCCCTCAACATAACCCTAACCCTAGGTCCAATCCTAACCCTAACCGTCTCTCTAACCCTAGCCCTCAACATAACCCTAACCCTAGGTCCAATCCTCACCCTAACCGTCTCTCTAACCCTAGCCCTCAACAAAACCCTAACCCTAGATCCAATCCTAACCCTAACCGTCTCTCTAACCCTAGCCCTCAGCATAACCGTAACCCTAGGTCCAATCCTAACCCTAACCGTGTCTCTAACCCTAGCCCTCAGCATAACCCTAACCCTAGATCCAATCCTAACCCTAACCGTCTCTCTAACCCTAGCCCTCAACATAACCCTAACCCTAGGTCCAATCCTAACCATAAACGTCTCTCTAACCCTAGCCCTCAACATAACCCTAACCCTAGGGACAATCCTAACCCTAACCGCCTCTCTAACCGTAGCCCTCAACATAACCCTAACCCTAGATCCAATCCTAACCCTAACCGTCTCTCTAACCCAAGCCCTCAACAAAACCCTAACCCTAGGTTAAATCCTAACCCTAACCGTCTCTCTAACCCTAGCCCTCAGCATAACCCTAACCCTAGGTACAATCCTAACCCTAACCGTGTCTCTAACCCTAGCCCTCAGCATAACCCTAACCCTAGGTCCAATCCTAACCCTAACCGTCTCTCTAACCCTAGCCCTCAACATAACCCTAACCCTAGGTCCAATCCTAACCCTAACCGTCTCTCTAACCCGAGCCCTCAACATAACCCTAACCCTAGGTACAATCCTAACCCTGACAGTCTCTCTAACCTTAGCCCTCAACAGAACCCTAACCCTAGGTCCAATCCTAACCCTAACCGTCTCTCTAACACTAGGCCTCAACATAACCCTAAACCTAGGTCCAATCCTAACCCTCACCGTCCCTCTAACCCTAACACTCAACATAACCCTAACCCTAGGTCCAATCCTAACCCTAACCGTCTATCTAACCCTAGCCCTCAACATAACCCTAACCCTAGGTCCAATCCTAACCCTAACCGTCTCTCTAACCCTAGCCCTCAACATAACCCTAACCCTAGGTCCAATCCTAAACCTAACCGTCTCTCTAACTTTAGCCCTCAACATAACCCTAACCCTAGGTCCAATCCTAACCATAAACGTCTCTCTAACCCTAGCCCTCAACATAACCCTAACCCTAGGGACAATCCTAACCCTAACCGCCTCTCTAACCGTAGCCCTCAACATAACCCTAACCCTAGATCCAATCCTAACCCTAACCGTCTCTCTAACCCAAGCCCTCAACAAAACCCTAACCCTAGGTTAAATCCTAACCCTAACCGTCTCTCTAACCCTAGCCCTCAGCATAACCCTAACCCTAGGTACAATCCTAACCCAAACCGTGTCTCTAACCCTAGCCCTCAGCATAACCCTAACCCTAGATCCAATCCTAACCCTAACCGTCTCTCTAACCCTAGCGCTCAAAAAAACCCTAACCCTAGGTCCAATCCTAACCATAACCGTCTCTCTAACCCTAGCCCTCAACAAAACCCTAACCCTAGGTCCAATCCTAACCCTAACCGTCTCTCTAACCCTAGCCCTCAGCATAATCCTAACCCTAGGTCCAATCCTAACCCTAAGCGTGTCTCTAAACCTAGCCCTCAACATAACCCTAACCCTAGGTCCAATCCTAACCGTAACCGTCTCTCTAACCCTAGCCCTCAACATAACCCTAGCCCTAGGTCCAATCCTAACCCTGACCGTCTCTCTAACACTAGCCCTCAACATAACCCTAACCCTAGGTCCAACCCTCACCCTAACCGTCTCTCTAACCCTAGCCCTCAACATAACCCTAACCCTAGGTCCAATGTTAAACCTAACTGTCTCTCTAACTTTAGCCCTCAACATAACCCTAACCCTAGGTCCAATCCTAACCCTCACCGTCCCTCTAACCCTAGTCCTCAACATAACCCTAACCCTAGGTCCAATCCTAACCCTAACCGTCTCTCTAACCCTAGCCCTCAACAAAACCCTAACCCTAGATCCAATCCTAACCCTAACCGTCTCTCTAACGCTAGCCCTCAACATAACCCTAACCCTAGGGACAATCCTAACCCTAACCGCCTCTCTAACCGTAGCCCTCAACATAACCCTAACCCTAGATCCAATCCTAACCCTACCGTCTCTCTAACACTAGCCCTCAACATGACCCTAACCCTAGGTCCAATCCTAACCCTCACCATCCCTCTAACCTTAGCCCTCAACATAACCCTAACCCTAGGTCCAATCCTAACCCTAACCGTGTCTCTAACCTTAGCCCTCAACATAACACTAACCCTAGGTCCAATCCTCACCGTAACCGTCTCTCTAACCCTAGCCCTCAACATAACCCTAACCCTAGGTCCAATGTTAAAACTAACTGTCCCTCTAACTTTAGCCCTCAACATAACCCTGACCCTGGGTCCATTCCTAACCCTCACCGTCCCTCTAACCCTAGTCCTCAACATAACCCTAACCCTAGGTCCAATCCTAACCCTAACCGTCTCTCTAACCCTAGCCTTCAACATAACCCTAACCCTAGGTCCAATCCTAACCGTAACCGTCTCTCTAACCCTACCCCTCAACATAACCCTAACCCTAGGTCCAATCCTAACCGTAACCGTCTCTCTAACCCTAGCCCTCAACATAACCCTAACCCTAGGTCCAATCCTAACCCTAACCGTCTCTCTAACCCTAGCCCTCAACATACCCCTAACCCTAGGTCCAATTCTAACCCTAACCGTCTCTCTAACCCTAGCCCTCAACATAACCCTAACCCTAGGTCCAATCCTAACCATAAACGTCTCTCTAACCCGAGCCCTCAACATAACCCTAACCCTAGGTCCAATCCGAACCGTAACCGTCTCTCTAAACATAGCCCTCAACATAACCCTAACCCTAGGTCCAATCCTAACCCTAACCATCTCTCTAACCCTAGCCCTCAACATAACCCTAACCCTAGGTCCAATCCTAACCCTAACCGTCTCTTTAACCCGAGCCCCCAACATAACCCTAACCCTAGGTACAATCCTAACCCTGACAGTCTCTCTAACCTTAGCCCTCAACAGAACCCTAACCCTAGGTCCAATCCTAACCCTAACCGTCTCTCTAACCCTAGCCCTCAACATAACCCTAATCCTAGGTGCAATCCTAACCCTACCGTCTCTCTAACCCTAGCCCTCAACATACCCATAACCATAGGTCCAATTCTAACCCTAACTGTCTCTATAACCCTAGCCCTCAACATAACCCTAACCCTAGGTCCAATCCTAACCATAAACGTCTCTCTAACCCGAGCCCTCAACATAAACCTAACCCTAGGTCCAATCCTAACCGTAACCGTCTCTCTAACCCTAGCCCTCAACATAATCCTAACCCTAGGTCCAATGCTAACCCTAACCGTCTCTCTAACCCTAGCCCTCAACATAACCCTAACCCTAGGTCCAATCCTAACCCTGACAGCCTCTATAACCCTAGCCCTCAACAGAACCCTAACCCTAGGTCCAATCCTAACCCTAACCGTCTCTCTAACACTAGCCCTCAACATAACCCTAACCCTAGGTCCAATCCTAACCCTCACCGTCCCTCTAACCCTAGCCCTCAACATAACCCTAACCCTAGGTCCAATCCTAACCCTAACCGTCTCTCTAACCCTAGCCCTCAACATAACCCTAACCCTAGGTCCAATCCTCACCCTAACCGTCTCTCTAACCCTAGCCCTCAACAAAACCCTAACCCTAGATCCAATCCTAACCCTAACCGTCTCTCTAACCCTAGCCCTCAGCATAACCGTAACCCTAGGTCCAATCCTAACCCTAACCGTGTCTCTAACCCTAGCCCTCAGCATAACCCTAACCCTAGATCCAATCCTAACCCTAACCGTCTCTCTAACCCTAGCACTCAACAAAACCCTAACCCTAGGTCCAATCCTAACCCTAACCGTCTCTCTAAACCTAGCCCTCAACAAAACCCTAACCCTAGATCCAATCCTAACCCTAACCGTCTCTCTAACGCTAGCCCTCAACATAACCCTAACTCTAGGGACAATCCTAACCCTAACCACCTCTCTAACCGTAGCCCTCAACATAACCCTAACCCTAGATCCAATCCTAACCCTACCGTCTCTCTAACACTAGCCCTCAACATGACCCTAACCCTAGGTCCAATCCTAACCCTCACCGTCCCTCTAACCCTAGCCTTCAACATAACCCTAACCCTAGGTCCAATCCTAACCCTAACCGTGTCTCTAACCCTAGCCCTCAACATAACCCTAACCCTAGGTCCAATCCTCACCCTAACCGTCTCTCTAACCCTAGCCCTCAACATAACCCTAACCCTAGGTCCAATGTTAAAACTAACTGTCTCTCTAACCCTAGTCCTCAACATAACCCTAACCCTAGGTCCAATCCTAACCCTAACCGTCTCTCTAACCCTAGCCTTCAACATAACCCTAACCCTAGGTCCAATCCTAACCGTAACCGTCTCTCTAACCCTACCCCTAAACATAACCCTAACCCTAGGTCCAATCCTAACCCTAACCGTCTCTCTAACCCTAGCCCTCAACATAACCCTAACCCTAGGTCCAATCCTAACCCTAACCGTCTCTCAAACCCTAGCCCTCAACATAACCCTAACCCTAGGTCCAATCCTAACCCTAACCGTCTCTCTAACCCTAGCCCTCAACATAACCCTAACCCTAGGTCCAATCCTAACCCTAACCGTCTCTCTAACCCTAGCCCACAACATAACACTAACCCTAGGTGCAATCCTAACCCTAACCGTCTCTCTAACCCTAGCCCTCAACATACCCCTAACCCTAGGTCCAATTCTAACCCTAACCGTCTCTCTAACCCTAGCCCTCAACATAAACCTAACCCTAGGTCCAATCCAAACCGTAACCGTCTCTCTAAACATAACCCTCAACATAACCCTAACCCTAGGTCCAATCCTAACCCTAACCATCTCTCTAACCCTAGCCCTCAACATAACCCTAACCCTAGGTCCAATCCTAACCCTAACCGTCTCTCTAACCCGAGCCCTCAACATAACCCTAACCCTATTTACAATCCTAACCCTGACAGTCTCTCTAACCTTAGCCCTCAACAGAACCCTAACCCTAGGTCCAATCCTAACCCTAACCGTCTCTCTAACACTAGGCCTCAACATAACCCTAAACCTAGGTCCAATCCTAACCCTCACCGTCCCTCTAACCCTAGCCCTCAACATAACCCTAACCCTAGGTCCAGTCCTAACCCTAACCGTCTATCTAACCCTAGCCCTCAACAAAACCCTAACCCTAGATCCAATCCTAACCCTAACCGTCTCTCTAACGCTAGCCCTCAACATAACCCTAACCCTAGGGACAATCCTAACCCTAACCGTCTCTCTAACCCTAGCCCTCAACAAAACCCTAACCCTAGATCCAATCCTAACCCTAACCGTCTCTCTAACGCTAGCCCTCAACATAACCCTAACCCTAGGGACAATCCTAACCCTAACCGCCTCTCTAACCGTAGCCCTCAACATAACCCTAACCCTAGATCCAATCCTAACCCTACCGTCTCTCTAACACTAGCCCTCAACATGACCCTAACCCTAGGTCCAATCCTAACCCTCACCATCCCTCTAACCTTAGCCCTCAACATAACCCTAACCCTAGGTCCAATCCTAACCCTAACCGTGTCTCTAACCTTAGCCCTCAACATAACACTACCCTAGGTCCAATCCTCACCCTAACCGTCTCTCTAACCCTAGCCCTCAACATAACCCTAACCCTAGGTCCAATGTTAAAACTAACTGTCCCTCTAACTTTAGCCCTCAACATAACCCTGACCCTGGGTCCATTCCTAACCCTCACCGTCCCTCTAACCCTAGTCCTCAACATAACCCTAACCCTAGGTCCAATCCTAACCCTAACCGTCTCTCTAACCCTAGCCTTCAACATAACCCTAACCCTAGGTCCAATCCTAACCGTAACCGTCTCTCTAACCCTACCCCTCAACATAACCCTAACCCTAGGTCCAATCCTAACCGTAACCGTCTCTCTAACCCTAGCCCTCAACATAACCCTAACCCTAGGTCCAATCCTAACCCTAACCGTCTCTCTAACCCTAGCCCTCAACATACCCCTAACCCTAGGTCCAATTCTAACCCTAACCGTCTCTCTAACCCTAGCCCTCAACATAACCCTAACCCTAGGTCCAATCCTAACCATAAACGTCTCTCTAACCCGAGCCCTCAACATAACCCTAACCCTAGGTCCAATCCGAACCGTAACCGTCTCTCTAAACATAGCCCTCAACATAACCCTAACCCTAGGTCCAATCCTAACCCTAACCATCTCTCTAACCCTAGCCCTCAACATAACCCTAACCCTAGGTCCAATCCTAACCCTAACCGTCTCTTTAACCCGAGCCCCCAACATAACCCTAACCCTAGGTACAATCCTAACCCTGACAGTCTCTCTAACCTTAGCCCTCAACAGAACCCTAACCCTAGGTCCAATCCTAACCCTAACCGTCTCTCTAACCCTAGCCCTCAACATAACCCTAATCCTAGGTGCAATCCTAACCCTACCGTCTCTCTAACCCTAGCCCTCAACATACCCATAACCATAGGTCCAATTCTAACCCTAACTGTCTCTATAACCCTAGCCCTCAACATAACCCTAACCCTAGGTCCAATCCTAACCATAAACGTCTCTCTAACCCGAGCCCTCAACATAAACCTAACCCTAGGTCCAATCCTAACCGTAACCGTCTCTCTAACCCTAGCCCTCAACATAATCCTAACCCTAGGTCCAATGCTAACCCTAACCGTCTCTCTAACCCTAGCCCTCAACATAACCCTAACCCTAGGTCCAATCCTAACCCTGACAGCCTCTATAACCCTAGCCCTCAACAGAACCCTAACCCTAGGTCCAATCCTAACCCTAACCGTCTCTCTAACACTAGCCCTCAACATAACCCTAACCCTAGGTCCAATCCTAACCCTCACCGTCCCTCTAACCCTAGCCCTCAACATAACCCTAACCCTAGGTCCAATCCTAACCCTAACCGTCTCTCTAACCCTAGCCCTCAACATAACCCTAGCCCTAGGTCCAATCCTCACCCTAACCGTCTCTCTAACCCTAGCCCTCAACAAAACCCTAACCCTAGATCCAATCCTAACCCTAACCGTCTCTCTAACCCTAGCCCTCAGCATAACCGTAACCCTAGGTCCAATCCTAACCCTAACCGTGTCTCTAACCCTAGCCCTCAGCATAACCCTAACCCTAGATCCAATCCTAACCCTAACCGTCTCTCTAACCCTAGCACTCAACAAAACCCTAACCCTAGGTCCAATCCTAACCCTAACCGTCTCTCTAAACCTAGCCCTCAACAAAACCCTAACCCTAGATCCAATCCTAACCCTAACCGTCTCTCTAACGCTAGCCCTCAACATAACCCTAACTCTAGGGACAATCCTAACCCTAACCACCTCTCTAACCGTAGCCCTCAACATAACCCTAACCCTAGATCCAATCCTAACCCTACCGTCTCTCTAACACTAGCCCTCAACATGACCCTAACCCTAGGTCCAATCCTAACCCTCACCGTCCCTCTAACCCTAGCCTTCAACATAACCCTAACCCTAGGTCCAATCCTAACCCTGACCGTCTCTCTAACACTAGCCCTCAACATAACCCTAACCCTAGGTCCAATCCTCACCCTAACCGTCTCTCTAACCCTAGCCCTCAACATAACACTAACCCTAGGTCCAATGTTAAACCTAACTGTCTCTCTAACTTTAGCCCTCAACATAACCCTAACCCTAGGTCCAATCCTAACCCTCACCGTCCCTCTAACCCTAGTCCTCAACATAACCCTAACCCTAGGTCCAATCCTAACCCTAACCGTCTCTCTAACCCTAGCCTTCAACATAACCCTAACCCTAGGTCCAACCCTAACCGTAACCGTCCCTCTAACCCTACCCCTCAACATAACCCTAACCCTAGGTCCAATCCTAACCCTAACCGTCTCTCTAACCCTAGCCCTTAACATAACCCTAACCCTAGGTCCAATCCTAACCCTAACCGTCTCTCTAACCCTAGCCCTCAACATAACCCTAACCCTAGGTGCATTCCTAACCCTAACCGTCTCTCTAACCCTAGCCCTCAACATACCCCTAACCCTAGGTCCAATTCTAACCCTAACCGTCTCTCTAACCCTAGCCCTCAACATAACCCTAACCCTAGGTCCAATCCTAACCATAAACGTCTCTCTAACCCTAGCCCTCAACATAACCCTAACCCTAGGGACAATCCTAACCCTAACCGCCTCTCTAACCGTAGCCCTCAACATAACCCTAACCCTAGATCCAATCCTAACCCTAACCGTCTCTCTAACCCAAGCCCTCAACAAAACCCTAACCCTAGGTTAAATCCTAACCCTAACCGTCTCTCTAACCCTAGCCCTCAGCATAACCCTAACCCTAGGTACAATCCTAACCCTAACCGTGTCTCTAACCCTAGCCCTCAGCATAACCCTAACCCTAGATCCAATCCTAACCCTAACCGTCTCTCTAACCCTAGCCCTCAAAAAAACCCTAACCCTAGGTCCAATCCTAACCATAACCGTCTCTCTAACCCTAGCCCTCAACAAAACCCTAACCCTAGGTCCAATCCTAACCCTAACCGTCTCTCTAACCCTAGCCCTCAGCATAACCATAACCCTAGGTCCAATCCTAACCCTAAGCGTGTCTATAAACCTAGCCCTCAACATAACCCTAACCCTAGGTCCAATCCTAACCGTAACCGTCTCTCTAACCCTAGCCCTCAACATAACCCTAACCCTAGGTCCAATCCTAACCCTGACCGTCTCTCTAACACTAGCCCTCAACATAACCCTAACCCTAGGTCCAATCCTCACCCTAACCGTCTCTCTAACCCTAGCCCTCAACATAACCCTAACCCTAGGTCCAATGTTAAACCTAACTGTCTCTCTAACTTTAGCCCTCAACATAACCCTAACCCTAGGTCCAATCCTAACCCTCACCGTCCCTCTAAACCTAGTCCTCAACATAACCCTAACCCTAGGTCCAATCCTAACCCTAACCGTCTCTCTAACCCTAGCCTTCAACATAACCCTAACCCTAGGTCCAACCCTAACCGTAACCGTCTCTCTAACCCTACCCCTCAACATAACCCTAACCCTAGGTCCAATCCTAACCCTAACCGTCTCTCTAACCCTAGCCCTCAACATAACCCTAACCCGAGGTCCAATCCTAACCCTAACCGTCTCTCTAACCCTAGCCCTCAACATAACCCTAACCCTAGGTGCATTCCTAACCCTAACCGTCTCTCTAACCCTAGCCCTCAACATACCCCTAACCCTAGGTCCAATTCTAACCCTAACCGTCTCTCTAACCCTAGCCCTCAACATAACCCTAACCCTAGGTCCAATCCGAACCGTAACCGTCTCTCTAAACATAGCCCTCAACATAACCCTAACCCTAGGCCCAATCCTAACCCTAACCATCTCTCTAACCCTAGCCCTCAACATAACCCTAACCCTAGGTCCAATCCTAACCCTAACCACCTCTCTAACCCGAGCCCTCAACATAACCCTAACCCTAGGTACAATCCTAACCCTGACAGTCTCTCTAACCTTAGCCCTCAACAGAACCCTAACCCTAGGTCCAATCCTAACCCTAACCGTCTCTCTAACACTAGGCCTCAACATAACACTAAACCTAGGTCCAATCCTAACCGTCACCGTCCCTCTAACCCTAGCCCTCAACATAACCCAAACCCTAGGTCCAATCCTAACCCTAACCGTCTATCTAACCCTAGCCCTCAACATAACCCTAACCCTAGGTCCAATCCTCACCCTAACCGTCTCTCTAACCCTAGCCCTCAACATAACCCTAACCCTAGGTCCAATTATAAACCTAACCGTCTCTCTAACTTTAGCCCTCAACATAACCCTAACCCTAGGTCCAATCCTAACCCTAACCGTCTCTCTATCCTAGCCCTCAACATAACCCTAACCCTAGGGACAATCCTAACCCTAACCGCCTCTCTAACCGTAGCCCTCAACATAACCCTAACCCTACATCCAATCCTAACCCTAACCGTCTCTCTAACCCTAGCCCTCAACAAAACCCTAACCCTAGGTTAAATCCTAACCCTAACCGTCTCTCTAACCCTAGCCCTCAGCATAACCCTAACCCTAGATCCAATCCTAACCCTAACCGTCTCTCTAACCCTAGCCCTCAAAAAAACCCTAACCCTAGGTCCAATCCTAACCATAACCGTCTCTCTAACCCTAGCCCTCAACAAAACCCTAACCCTAGGTCCAATCCTAACCCTAACCGTCTCTCTAACCCTAGCCCTCAGCATAACCCTAACCCTAGGTCCAATCCTAACCCTAACCGTGTCTCTAAACCTAGCCCTCAACATAACCCTAACCCTAGGTCCAATCCTAACCCTGACCGTCTCTCTAACACTAGCCCTCAACATGACCCTAACCCTAGGTCCAATCCTCACCCTAACCGTCTCTCTAACCCTAGCCCTCAACATAACCTTAACCATAGGTCCAATGCTAAACCTAACCGTCTCTATAACTTTAGCCCTCAACATAACCCTAAGCCTAGGTCCAATCCTAACCCTCACCTCCCTCTAACCCTAGTCCTCAACATAACCCTAACCCTAGGTCCAATCCTAACCCTAACCGTCTCTCTAACCCTAGCCTTCAACATAACCCTAACCCTAGGTCCAATCCTAACCGTAACCGTCTCTCTAACCCTAGCCCTCAACATAACCCTAACCCTAGGTCCAATGCTAACCCTAACCGTCTCTCTAACCCTAGCCCTCAACATAACCCTAACCCTAGGTCCAATCTTAACCCTAACCGTCTCTCTAACCCTAGCCCTCAACATAACCCTAAACCTAGGTGCAATCCTAACACTAACCGTCTCTCTAACCCTAGCCCTCAACATACCCATAACCCTAGGTCCAATTCTAACCCTAACCGTCTCTCTAACCCTAGCCCTCAACATAACCCTAACCCTAGGTCCAATCCTAACCATAAACGTCTCTCTAACCCGAGCCCTCAACAAAACCCTAACCCTAGGTCCAATCCTAACCGTAACCGTCTCTCTAAACATAGCCCTCAACATAACCCTAAACCTAGGTCCAATCCTAACCCTAACCATCTCTCTAACCCTAGCCCTCAACATAACCCTAACCCTAGGTCCAATCCTAACCCTAACCGTCTCTCTAACCCTAGCCCTCAACAGAACCCTAACCCTAGGTCCAATCCTAACCCTCACCGTCCCTCTAACCCTAGCCCTCAACATAACCCTAACCCTAGGTCCAATCCTAACCATAAACGTCTCTCTAACCCTAGCCCTCAACATAACCCTAACCCTAGGGACAATCCTAACCCTAACCGCCTCTCTAACCGTAGCCCTCAACATAACCCTAACCCTAGATCCAATCCTAACCCTAACCGTCTCTCTAACCCAAGCCCTCAACAAAACCCTAACCCTAGGTTAAATCCTAACCCTAACCGTCTCTCTAACCCTAGCCCTCAGCATAACCCTAACCCTAGGTACAATCCTAACCCTAACCGTGTCTCTAACCCTAGCCCTCAGCATAACCCTAACCCTAGATCCAATCCTAACCCTAACCGTCTCTCTAACCCTAGCCCTCAAAAAAACCCTAACCCTAGGTCCAATCCTAACCATAACCGTCTCTCTAACCCTAGCCCTCAACAAAACCCTAACCCTAGGTCCAATCCTAACCCTAACCGTCTCTCTAACCCTAGCCCTCAGCATAACCCTAACCCTAGGTCCAATCCTAACCCTAAGCGTGTCTATAAACCTAGCCCTCAACATAACCCTAACCCTAGGTCCAATCCTAACCGTAACCGTCTCTCTAACCCTAGCCCTCAACATAACCCTAACCCTAGGTCCAATCCTAACCCTGACCGTCTCTCTAACACTAGCCCTCAACATAACCCTAACCCTAGGTCCAATCCTCACCCTAACCGTCTCTCTAACCCTATCCCTCAACATAACCCTAACCCTAGGTCCAATGTTAAACCTAACTGTCTCTCTAACTTTAGCCCTCAACATAACCCTAACCCTAGGTCCAATCCTAACCCTCACCGTCCCTCTAAACCTAGTCCTCAACATAACCCTAACCCTAGGTCCAATCCTAACCCTAACCGTCTCTCTAACCCTAGCCTTCAACATAACCCTAACCCTAGGTCCAACCCTAACCGTAACCGTCTCTCTAACCCTACCCCTCAACATAACCCTAACCCTAGGTCCAATCCTAACCCTAACCGTCTCTCTAACCCTAGCCCTCAACATAACCCTAACCCTAGGTCCAATCCTAACCCTAACCGTCTCTCTAACCCTAGCCCTCAACATAACCCTAACCCTAGGTGCATTCCTAACCCTAACCGTCTCTCTAACCCTAGCCCTCAACATACCCCTAACCCTAGGTCCAATTCTAACCCTAACCGTCTCTCTAACCCTAGCCCTCAACATAACCCTAACCCTAGGTCCATTCCTAACCATAAACGTCTCTCTAACCTGAGCCATCAACATAACCCTAACCCTAGGTCCAATCCGAACCGTAACCGTCTCTCTAAACATAGCCCTCAACATAACCCTAACCCTAGGCCCAATCCTAACCCTAACCATCTCTCTAACCCTAGCCCTCAACATAACCCTAACCCTAGGTCCAATCCTAACCCTAACCACCTCTCTAACCCGAGCCCTCAACATAACCCTAACCCTAGGTACAATCCTAACCCTGACAGTCTCTCTAACCTTAGCCCTCAACAGAACCCTAACCCTAGGTCCAATCCTAACCCTAACCGTCTCTCTAACACTAGGCCTCAACATAACACTAAACCTAGGTCCAATCCTAACCCTCACCGTCCCTCTAACCCTAGCCCTCAACATAACCCAAACCCTAGGTCCAATCCTAACCCTAACCGTCTATCTAACCCTAGCCCTCAACATAACCCTAACCCTAGGTCCAATCCTCACCCTAACCGTCTCTCTAACCCTAGCCCTCAACATAACCCTAACCCTAGGTCCAATTATAAACCTAACAGTCTCTCTAACTTTAGCCCTCAAAATAACCCTAACCCTAGGTCCAATCCTAACCCTAACCGTCTCTCTAACCCTAGCCCTCAACATAACCCTAACCCTAGGGACAATCCTAACCCTAACCGCCTCTCTAACCGTAGCCCTCAACATAACCCTAACCCTACATCCAATCCTAACCCTAACCGTCTCTCTAACCCTAGCCCTCAACAAAACCCTAACCCTAGGTTAAATCCTAACCCTAACCGTCTCTCTAACCCTAGCCCTCAGCATAACCCTAACCCTAGATCCAATCCTAACCCTAACCGTCTCTCTAACCCTAGCCCTCAAAAAAACCCTAACCCTAGGTCCAATCCTAACCATAACCGTCTCTCTAACCCTAGCCCACAACAAAACCCTAACCCTAGGTCCAATCCTAACCCTAACCGTCTCTCTAACCCTAGCCCTCAGCATAACCCTAACCCTAGGTCCAATCCTAACCCTAACCGTGTCTCTAAACCTAGCCCTCAAAGTAACCATAACCCTAGGTCCAATCCTAACCGTAACCATCTCTCTAACCCTAGCCCTCAACATAACCCTAACCCTAGGTCCAATCCTAACCCTGACCATCTCTCTAACACTAGCCCTCAACATGACCCTAACCCTAGGTCCAATCCTCACCCTAACCGTCTCTCTAACCCTAGCCCTCAACATAACCTTAACCATAGGTCCAATGCTAAACCTAACCGTCTCTATAACTTTAGCCCTCAACATAACCCTAAGCCTAGGTCCAATCCTAACCCTCACCTCCCTCTAACCCTAGTCCTCAACATAACCCTAACCCTAGGTCCAATCCTAACCCTAACCGTCTCTCTAACCCTAGCCTTCAACATAACCCTAACCCTAGGTCCAATCCTAACCGTAACCGTCTCTCTAACCCTAGCCCTCAACATAACCCTAACCCTAGGTCCAATGCTAACCCTAACCGTCTCTCTAACCCTAGCCCTCAACATAACCCTAACCCTAGGTCCAATCTTAACCCTAACCGTCTCTCTAACCCTAGCCCTCAACATAACCCTAAACCTAGGTGCAATCCTAACACTAACCGTCTCTCTAACCCTAGCCCTCAACATACCCATAACCCTAGGTCCAATTCTAACCCTAACCGTCTCTCTAACCCTAGCCCTCAACATAACCCTAACCCTAGGTCCAATCCTAACCATAAACGTCTCTCTAACCCGAGCCCTCAACAAAACCCTAACCCTAGGTCCAATCCTAACCGTAACCGTCTCTCTAAACATAGCCCTCAACATAACCCTAAACCTAGGTCCAATCCTAACCCTAACCATCTCTCTAACCCTAGCCCTCAACATAACCCTAACCCTAGGTCCAATCCTAACCCTAACCGTCTCTCTAACCCTAGCCCTCAACAGAACCCTAACCCTAGGTCCAATCCTAACCCTCACCGTCCCTCTAACCCTAGCCCTCAACATAACCCTAACCCTAGGTCCAATCCTAACCCTAACCGTGTCTCTAACCCTAGCCCTCAACATAACCCTAACCCTAGGTCCAATCCTCACCCTAACCGTCTCTCTAACCCTAGCCCTCAACATAACCTTAACCATAGGTCCAATGCTAAACCTAACCGTCTCTCTAACTTTAGCCCTCAACATAACCCTAACCCTAGGTCCAATCCTAACCCTCACCGTCCCTCTAACCCTAGTCCTCAACATAACCCTAACCCTAGGTCCAATCCTAACCCTAACCGTCTCTCTAACCCTAGACTTCAACATAAACCTAACCCTAGGTCCAATCCTAACCGTAACCGTCTCTCTAACCCTAGCCCTCAACATAACCGTAACCCTAGGTCCAATGCTAACCCTAACCGTCTCTCTAACCCTAGCCCTCAACATAACCCTAACCCTAGGTCCAATCTTAACCCTAACCGTCTCTCTAACCCTAGCCCTCAACATACCCATAACCCTAGGTCCAATTCTAACCGTAACCGTCTCTCTAACCCTAGCCCTCAACATAACCCTAACCCTAGGTCCAATCCTAACCATAAACGTCTCTCTAACCCGAGCCCTCAACATAACCCTAACCCTAGGTCCAATCCTAACCGTAACCGTCTCTCTAAACATAGCCCTCAACATAACCCTAAACCTAGGTCCAATCCTAACCCTAACCATCTCTCTAACCCTAGCCCTCAACATAACCCTAACCCTAGGTCCAATCCTAACCCTAACCGTCTCTCTAACCCTAGCCCTCAACAGAGCCCTAACCCTAGGCCCAATCCTAACCCTAACCGTCTCTCTAACACTAGACCTCAACATAACCCTAAACCTAGGTCCAATCCTAACCCTCACCGTCCCTCTAACCCTAGCCCTCAACATAACCCTAACCCTTGGTCCAATCCTAACCCTAACCATCTCTCTAACCCTAGCCCTCAACATAACCCTAACCCTAGGTCCAATCCTCACCCTAACCGTCTCTCTAACCCTAGACTCAACATAACTCTAACCCTAGGTCCAATCCTAAACCTAACCGTCTCTCTAACTTTAGCCCTCAACATAACCCTAACCCTAGGTCCAATCCTAACCCTAACCGTCTCTCTAACCCTAGCCCTCAACATAACCCTAACCCTAGATCCAATCCTAACCCTAACCGTCTCTCTAACCCTAGCCCTCAACAAAACCCTACCCCTGGTTAAATCCTAACCCTAACCGTCTCTCTAACCCTAGCCCTCAGCATAACCCTAACCCTAGGTCCAATCCTAACCCTAACCGTGTCTCTAACCCTAGCCCTCAGCATAACCCTAACCCTAGATCCAATCCTAACCCTAACCGTCTCTCTAACCCTAGCCCTCAACAAAACCCTAACCCTAGGTCCAATCCTAACCCTAACCGTCTCTCTAACCCTAGCCCTCAACAAAACCCTAACCCTAGGTCCAATCCTAACCCTAACCATCTCTCTAACCCTAGCCCTCAGCATAACCCTAACCCTAGGTCCAATCTTAACCCTAAACGTGTCTCTAACCCTAGCCCTGAACATAACCCTTACCCTAGGTCCAATCCTAACCTTAACCGTCTCTCTAACCCTAGACCTCAACATAACCCTAACCCTAGGTCCAATCTTAGTCATAAACGTCTCTCTAACCCGAGCCCTAACATAACCCTAACCCTAGCTCCAATCCTAACCCTGACCGTCTCTCTAACCCTAGCCCTCAACATAACCCTAACCCAAGGTCCAATACTAACCCTACCGTCTCTCTAACACTAGCCCTCAACATGACCCTAACCCTAGGTCCAATCCTAACCCTCACCGTCCCTCTAACCCTAGCCCGCAACATAACCCTAACGCTAGGTCCAATCGTAACCCTAACCGTGTCTCTAACCCTAGCCCTCAACATAACCCTAACCCTAGGTCCAATCCTAACCCTCACCGTCCCTCTAACCGTAGCCCTCAACATAACCCTAACCCTAAGTCCAATCGTAACCCTAACCGTCTCTCTAACCCTAGCCCTCAACATAACCGTAACCCTAGGTCCAATCCTCACCCTAACCGTCTCTCTAACCCTAGCCCTCAACATAACCCTAACCCTAGGTCCAATTCTAAACCTAACCGTCTCTCTAACTTTGGCCCTCAACATAACCCTAACCCTAGGTCCAATCCTAACCCTAACCGTCTCTCTAACCCTAGCCCTCAACATAACCCTAACCCTGGGACAATCCTAACCCTAACCGCCTCTATAACCGTAGCCCTCAACATAACCCTAACCCTAGATCCAATCCTAACCCTAATCGTCTCTCTAACCCTAGCCCTCAACAAAACCCTAACCCTAGGTTAAATCCTAACCCTAATCGTCTCTCTAAACCTAGCCCTCAGCATAACCCTAACCCTAGGTCCAATCTTAACCCTAACCGTGTCTCTAACCCTAGCCCTCAGCAGAACCCTAACCCTAGATCCAATCCTAACCCTAACCGTCTCTCTAACCCTAGCCCTCAACAAAACCCTAACCCTAGGTCCAATCCTAACCCTAACCGTCTCTCTAACCCTAGCCCTCAGCATAACACTAACCCTAGGTCCAATCCTAACCCTAACCCTGTCTCTAACCCTTCCCTCAACATAACCCTAACCCTAGGTCCAATCCTAACCGTAACCGTCTCTCTAACCTTAGCCCTCAACATAACCATAACCCTAGGTCCAATCCTAACCCTAACCTTCTCTCTAACCCTAGCCCTCAACATAACCCTAACCCTAGGTCCAATCCTCACCCTAACCGTCTCTCTAACCCTAGCCCTCAACATAACCCTAACCCTAGGTCCAATCCTAAAACTAACCGTCTCTCTAACCCTAGCCCTCAACCTAACCCTAACCCTAGGTCCAACCCTAACCCTAACCGTCTCTCTAACCCTAGCCCTCAACATAACCCTAACCCTAGGTCCAATCCTAAACCTAACCGTCTCTCTAACCCTAGCCCTCAGCATAACGCTAACCCTAGGTCCAATCGTAACCCTAACCGTCTCTATAACCCTAGCCCTCAACCTAACCCTAACCCTAGGTCAAATCCTAACCCTAATTGTCTCTCTAACCCTAGCCCTCAACTTAACCCTAACCCTAGGTCCAATGCTAACCCTAACTGTCTCTCTCACCCTAGCCCTCAACATAACTCTAACCCTAGGTCCAATCCTAACCCTAACCGTCTCTCTAACCCTAGCCCTCAACATAACTCTAACCCTAGGTCCAATCCTCACCCTTACCGTCTCTCTAAAAATAGCCCTCAAAATAACACTAACCCTAGGTCCAATCCTAACCCTAACCGTCTCTCTAACCCTAGCCATCCCCATAACCCTAACCCTAGGTCCAATCCTCACCCTAACCGTCTCTCTAACCCTAGCCCTCAACATAACTCTAACCCTAGGTCCAATCCTAACCCTAACCGTCTCTCTAACCCTAGCCCTCAACATAACCCTAACGCTAGGTCCAATCCTAACCCTAACCGTCTCTCTAACCCTAGCCCTCAACATAACCCTAACCCTAGGTGCAATCCGAACCCTAACCGTCTATCTAAGCCTAGCCCTCAACATACCCCTAACCCTAGGTCCAATTCTAACCCTAACCGTCTCTCTAACCCTAGCCCTCAACATAACCCTAAACCTAGGTCCAAACCTAACCCTAAACGTCTCTCTAACCCTAGCCCTCAACATAACCCTAACCCTAGGTCCAATCCTAACCCTAACCGTCTCTCTAACCCTAGCCCTCAACATAACCCTATCGCAAGGTCCAATTCTAACCCTAACCGTCTCTCTAACCCTAGCCCTCAACATAACCCTAACCCTAGGTCCAATCCTTACCCTAACCGTCTCTCTAACCCTAGCCCTCAACATAGTCCTAACCCTAGGTCCAATCCTAACCCTAACCGTCTCTCTAACCCTAGCCCTCAACATAACCCTAACCCTAGGTCCAATCCTAAACCTAACCGTCTCTCTAACCCTAACCCTCAACCTAACCCTAACCCTAGGCCCAATCCTAACCCTGACCGTCTCTCTAACCCTAGCCCTCAACATAACACTATCGCAAGGTCCAATTCTAACCCTAACCGTCTCTCTAACCCTAGCCCTCAACATAACCCTAAACCTAGGTCCAAACCTAACTATAAACGTCTCTCTAACCCTAGCCCTCAACATAACCCTAACCCTCGGTCCAATCCTAACCCTAACCGTCTCTCTAACCCTAGACTCAACATAACCCTAACGCTAGGTCCAATCCTCACCCTAACCATCTCTCTAACCCTAGCCCTCAACATAACCGTAACCCTAGGTTCAATCCTAACCCTAACCGTCTCTCTAACCCTAGCCCTCAACATAGCCCTATCCCTAGGTCCAATCCTAACCCTAACCGTCTCTCTAACCCTAGCCCTCAACATAACCCTAACCCTAGGTCCAATCCTAAACCTAACCGTCTCTCTAACCCTAACCCTCAACCTAACCCTAACTCTAGGTCCAATCCTAACCCTAACCATCTCTCTAACCTTAGCCCTCAACATAACCCTAACCCTAGGCCCAGTCCTAACCCTGACCGTCTCTCTAACCCTAGCCCTCAACAAAACCCTATCGCAAGGTCCAATTCTAACCCTAACCGTCTCTCTAACCCTAGCCCTCAACATGACCCTAACCCTAGGTCCAATCCTAACCCTCACCGTCCCTCTAACCCTACCCCTCAACATAACCCTAACCCTAGGTCCAATCCTAACCCTAACCGTGTCTCTAACCCTAGCCCTCAACATAACCCTAACGCTAGGTCCAATCCTCACCCTAACCGTCTCTCTAACTCTAGCCCTCAACATAACCCTAACCCTAGGTCCAATGCTAAACCTAACCGTCTCTCTAACTTTACCCCTCAACATAACCCTAACCCTAGGTCCAATCCTAACCCTAACCGTCTCTCTAACCATAGCCCTCAACATAACTCTAACCCTAGGTCCAATCCTAACCCTAACCGCCTCTCTAAGCCTAGCCCTCAACATAACCCTAAGCCTAGGTCCATCCTAATCCTAACCGTCTCTCTAACCCTAGCTCTCAACATAACCCTAACCCTAGGTCCAATCCTAACCGTAACCGTCTCTCTAACCCTAGACCTCAACATAACCCTAACCCTAGTTCCAATCCTAACTCTAACCGTCTCTCTAACCCTAGCCCTCAACATAACCATAACCCTAGGTCGAATCCTAACCCTAACCATCTCTCTAACTCTAGCCCTCAACATAACCCTAACCCTAGGTGCAATCCTAACCTTAACCATCTCTCTAACCCAGGCCTCAACATAACCCTAATCCTAGGTCCAATTCTACCCCTAACCGTCTCTCTATCCCTAGCCCTCAACATAACCAGAACCCTAGGTCCAATCCTAACCATAAACGTCTCTCTAACCCTAGCCATCAACATAACCCTAACCCTAGGGCTAATCCTAACCCTAACCGTCTTTCTAACACTAGCACTCAACATAACCCTAACCCTAGGTCCAATCTTAATCCTCACCGACCCTCTAAACCTAGCCCTCAACATAACCCTAACCCTAGGTCCAATCCTAACCCTAAGCGTCTCTCTAACCCTAGCCCTCAACATAACCCTAACCCTAGGTGCATTCCTAACCCTAACCGTCTCTCTAACCCTAGCCCTCAACATACCCCTAACCCTAGGTCCAATTCTAACCCTAACCGTCTCTCTAACCCTAGCCCTCAACATAACCCTAACCCTAGGTCCAATCCTAACCATAAACGTCTCTCTAACCTGAGCCATCAACATAACCCTAACCCTAGGTCCAATCCGAACCTTAACCGTCTCTCTAAACATAGCGCTCAACATAACCCTAACCCTAGGTCCAATCCTAACCCTAACCATCTCTCTAACCCTAGCCCTCAACATAACCCTAACCCTAGGTCCAATCCTAACCCTAACCATCTCTCTAACGCGAGCCCTCAACATAACCCTAACCCTAGGTACAATCCTAACCCTGACAGTCTCTCTAAACTTAGCCCTCAACAGAACCCTAACCCTAGGTCCAATCCTAACCCTAACCGTCTCTCTAACACTAGGCCTCAACATAACACTAAACCTAGTTCCAATCCTAACCCTCACCGTCCCTCTAACCCTAGCCCTCAACATAACCCAAACCCTAGGTCCAATCCTAACCCTAACCGTCTATCTAACCCTAGCCCTCAACATAACCCTAACCCTAGGTCCAATCCTCACCCTAACCGTCTCTCTAACCCTAGCCCTCAACATAACCCTAACCCTAGGTCCAATTATAAACCTAACCGTCTCTCTAACTTTAGCCCTCAACATAACCCTAACCCTAGGTCCAATCCTAACCCTAACCGTCTCTCTAACCCTAGCCCTCAACATAACCCTAACCCTAGGGACAATCCTAACCCTAACCGCCTCTCTTACTGTAGCCCTCAACATAACCCTAACCCTAGATCCAATCCTAACCCTAACCGTCTCTCTAACCCTAGCCCTCAACAAAACCCTAACCCTAGGTTAAATCCTAACCCTAACCGTCTCTCTAACCCTAGCCCTCAGCATAACCCTAACCCTAGATCCAATCCTAACCCTAACCGTCTCTCTAACCCTAGCCCTCAAAAAAACCCTAACCCTAGTTCCAATCCTAACCATAACCGTCTCTCTAACCCTAGCCCTCAACAAAACCCTAACCCTAGGTCCAATCCTAACCCTAACCGTCTCTCTAACCCTAGCCCTCAGCATAACCCTAACCCTAGGTCCAATCCTAACCCTAACCGTGTCTCTAAACCTAGCCCTCAACATAACCATAACCCTAGGTCCAATCCTAACCGTAACCATCTCTCTAACCCTAGCCCTCAACATAACCCTAACCCTAGGTCCAATCCTAACCCTGACCGTCTCTCTAACACTAGCCCTCAACATGACCCTAACCCTAGGTCCAATCCTCACCCTAACCGTCTCTCTAACCCTAGCCCTCAACATAACCTTAACCATAGGTCCAATGCTAAACCTAACCGTCTCTATAACTTTAGCCCTCAACATAACCCTAAGCCTAGGTCCAATCCTAACCCTCACCTCCCTCTAACCCTAGTCCTCAACATAATCCTAACCCTAGGTCCAATCCTAACCCTAACCGTCTCTCTAACCCTAGCCTTCAACATAACCCTAACCCTAGGTCCAATCCTAACCGTAACCATCTCTCTAACACTAGACCTCAACATAACCCTAAACCGAGGTCCAATCCTAACCCGCACCGTCTCTCTAACGCTAGCCCTCAACAGAGCCCTAACCCTAGGTCCAATCCTAACCCTAACCGTCTCTCTAACCCTAGCCCTCAACAGAGCCCTAACCCTAGGTCCAATCCTAACCCTAACCGTCTCTCTAACACTAGACCTCAACATAAACCTAAACCTAGGTCCAATCCTAACCCTCACCGTCCCTCTAACCCTAGCCCTCAACATAACCCTAACCATTGGTCCAATCCTAACCCTAACCGTCTCTCTAACCCTAGCCCTCAACATAACCCTAACCCTAGGTCCAATCCTCACGCTAACCGTCTCTCTAACCCTAGACCTCAACATAACGCTAACCCTAGGTCCAATCCTAAACCTAACCGTCTCTCTAACTTTAGCCCTCAACATAACCCTAACCCTAGGTCCAATCCTAACCCTAACCGTCTCTCTAACCCTAGCCCTCAACATAACCCTAACCCTAGATCCAATCCTAACCCTAACCGTCTCTCTAACCCTAGCCCTCAACAAAACCCTACCCCTGGTTAAATCCTAACCCTAACCGTCTCTCTCACCCTAGCCCTCAACATAACCCTAACCCTAGGTCCAATGCTAACCCTAACCGTCTCTCTAACCCTAGCCCTCAACATAACCCTAACCCTAGGTCCAATCTTAACCCTAACCGTCTCTCTAACCCTAGCCCTCAACATAACCCTAAACCTAGGTGCAATCCTAACACTAACCGTCTCTCTAACCCTAGCCCTCAACATACCCATAACCCTAGGTCCAATTCTAACCCTAACCGTCTCTCTAACCCTAGCCCTCAACATAACCCTAACCCTAGGTCCAATCCTAACCATAAACGTCTCTCTAACCCGAGCCCTCAACATAACCCTAACCCTAGGTCCAATCCTAACCGTAACCGTCTCTCTAAACATAGCCCTCAACATAACCCTAAACCTAGGTCCAATCCTAACCCTAACCATCTCTCTAACCCTAGCCCTCAACATAACCCTAACCCTAGGTCCAATCCTAACCCTAACCGTCTCTCTAACCCTAGCCCTCAACAGAACCCTAACCCTAGGTCCAATCCTAACCCTCACCTTCCCTCTAACCCTAGCCCTCAACATAACCCTAACCCTAGGTCAAATCCTAACCCTAACCGTGTCTCTAACCCTAGCCCTCAACATAACCCTAACCCTAGGTCCAATCCTCACCCTAACCGTCTCTCTAACCCTAGCAATCAACATAACCTTAACCATAGGTCCAATGCTAAACCTAACTGTCTCTCTAACTTTAGCCCTCAACATCACCCTAACCCTAGGTCCAATCCTAACCCTCACCGTCCCTCTAACCCTAGCCCTCAACATAACCCTAACCCTAGGTCCAATGCTAACCCTAACCGTCTCTCTAACCCTAGCCCTCAACATAACCCTAACCCTAGGTCCAATCTTAACCCTAACCGTCTCTCTAACCCTAGCCCTCAACATAACCCTAAACCTAGGTGCAATCCTGACCCTAACCGTCTCTCTAACCCTAGCCCTCAACATACCCATAACCCTAGGTCCAATCCTAACCCTAACCGTCTCTCTAAACATAGCCCTCAACATAACCCTAAACCTAGGTCCAATCCTAACCCTAACCATCTCTCTAACCCTAGCCCTCAACATAACCCTAACCCTAGGTCCAATCCTAACGCTAACCGTCTCTCTAACCCTAGCCCTCAACAGAGCCCTAACCCTAGGTCCAATCCTAACCCTAACCGTCTCTCTAACCCTAGCCCTCAACATAACCCTAACCCTAGGTCCAATCCTCACCCTAACCGTCTCTCTAACCCTAGACCTCAACATAACTCTAACCCTAGGTCCAATCCTAAACCTAACCGTCTCTCTAACTTTAGCCCTCAACATAACCCTAACCCTAGGTCCAATCCTAACCCTAACCGTCTCTCTAACCCTAGCCCTCAACATAACCCTAACCCTAGATCCAATCCTAACCCTAACCGTCTCTCTAACCCTAGCCCTCAACAAAACCCTACCCCTGGTTAAATCCTAACCCTAACCGTCTCTCTAACCCTAGCCCTCAGCATAACCCTAACCCTAGGTCCAATCCTAACCCTAACCGTGTCTCTAACCCTAGCCCTCAGCATAACCCTAACCCTAGATCCAATCCTAACCCTAACCGTCTCTCTAACCCTAGCCCTCAACAAAACCCTAACCCTAGGTCCAATCCTAACCCTAACCGTCTCTCTAACCCTAGCCCTCAACAAAACCCTAACCCTAGGTCCAATCCTAACCCTAACCATCTCTCTAACCCTAGCCCTCAGCATAACCCTAACCCTAGGTCCAATCTTAACCCTAACCGTGTCTCTAACCCTAGCCCTGAACATAACCCTTACCCTAGGTCCAATCCTAACCTTAACCGCCTCTCTAACCCTAGACCTCAACATAACCCTAACCCTAGGTCCAATCTTAATCATAAACGTCTCTCTAACCCGAGCCCTAACATAACCCTAACCCTAGCTCCAATCCTAACCCTGACCGTCTCTCTAACCCTAGCCCTCAACATAACCCTAACCCAAGGTCCAATACTAACCCTACCGTCTCTCTAACACTAGCCCTCAACATGACCCTAACCCTAGGTCCAATCCTAACCCTCACCGTCCCTCTAACCCTAGCCCTCAACATAACCCTAACGCTAGGTCCAATAGTAACCCTAACCGTGTCTCTAACCCTAGCCCTCAACATAACCCTAACCCTAGGTCCAATCCTAACCCTCACCGTCCCTCTAACCGTAGCCCTCAACATAACCCTAACCCTAAGTCCAATCGTAACCCTAACCGTCTCTCTAACCCTAGCCCTCAACATAACCCTAACCCTAGGTCCAATCCTAACCCTAACCGTCTCCCTAACCCTAGCCCTCAACATAACCCTAACCCTAGGTCCAATCCTAAACCTAACCGTCTCTCTAACTTTGGCCCTCAACATAACCCTAACCCTAGGTCCAATCCTAACCCTAACCGTCTCTCTAACCCTAGCCCTCAACATAACCCTAACCCTGGGACAATCCTAACCCTAACCGCCTCTATAACGGTAGCCCTCAACATAACCCTAACCCTAGATCCAATCCTAACCCTAATCGTCTCTCTAACCCTAGCCCTCAACAAAACCCTAACCCTAGGTTAAATCCTAACCCTAATCGTCTCTCTAAACCTAGCCCTCAGCATAACCCTAACCCTAGGTCCAATCCTAACCCTAACCGTGTCTCTAACCCTAGCCCTCAGCAGAACCCTAACCCTAGATCCAATCCTAACCCTAACCGTCTCTCTAACCCTAGCCCTCAACAAAACCCTAACCCTAGGTCCAATCCTAACCCTAACCGTCTCTCTAACCCTAGCCCTCAGCATAACACTAACCCTAGGTCCAATCCTAACCCTAACCGTGTCTCTAACCCTTCCCTCAACATAACCCTAACGCTAGGTCCAATCCTAACCGTAACCGTCTCTCTAACCCTAGCCCTCAACATAACCATAACCCTAGGTCCAATCCTAACCCTAACCTTCTCTCTAACCCTAGCCCTCAACATAACCCTAACCCTAGGTCCAATCCTCACCCTAACCGTCTCTCTAACCCTAGCCCTCAACATAACCCTAACCCTAGGTCCAATCCTAAAACTAACCGTCTCTCTAACCCTAGCCCTCAACCTAACCCTAACCCTAGGTCCAATCCTAACCCTAACCGTCTCTCTAACCCTAGCCCTCAACATAACCCTAACCCTAGGTCCAATCCTAAACCTAACCGTCTCTCTAACCCTAGCCCTCAGCATAACCCTAACCCTAGGTCCAATCCTAACCCTAACCGTCTCTATAACCCTAGCCCTCAACCTAACCCTAACCCTAGGTCAAATCCTAACCCTAAATGTCTCTCTAACCCTAGCCCTCAACTTAACCCTAACCCTAGGTCCAATGCTAACCCTAACTGTCTCTCTCACCCTAGCCCTCAAAAAAACTCTAACCCTAGGTCCAATCCTAACCCTAACCGTCTCTCTAACCCTAGCCCTCAACATAACTCTAACCCTAGGTCCAATCCTCACCCTTACCGTCTCTCTAAAAATAGCCCTCAAAATAACACTAACCCTAGGTCCAATCCTAACCCTAACCGTCTCTCTAACCCTAGCCATCACCATAACCCTAACCCTAGGTCCAATCCTCACCCTAACCGTCTCTCTAACCCTAGCCCTCAACATAACTCTAACCCTAGGTCCAATCCTAACCCTAACCGTCTCTCTAACCCTAGCCCTCAACATAACCCTAACCCTAGGTCCAATCCTCACCCTAACCGTCTCTCTAACCCTAGCCCTCAATATAACCCTAACCCTAGGTGCAATCCTAACCCTAACCATCTCTCTAACCCTAGCCCTCAACATACCCCTTACCCAAGGTCCAATTCTAACCCTAACCGTCTCTCTAACCCGAGCCCTCAACATAACCCTAATCCTAGGTCCAATCCTAACCCTCACCGTCCCTCTAACCCTATCCCTCAACATAACCCTAACCCTAGGTCCAATCCTAACCCTAACCGTCTCTCTAACCCTAGCCCGCAACATAACCCTAACCCTAGGTCCAATCCTAACCGTAACCGTCTCTCTAACCCTAGCCCTCAACATAACCCTAACCCTAGGTCCAATCCTAACCCTAACCGTCTCTCTAACCCTAGCCCTCAACATAACCCTAACGCTAGGTCCAATCCTAACCCTAACCGTCTCTCAAACCCTAGCCCTCAACATAACCCTAACCCTCGGTGCAATCCTAACCCTAACCCTCTCTCTAAGCCTAGCCCTCAACATACCCCTAACCCTAGTTCCAATTCTAACCATAACCGTCTCTCTAACCCTAGCCCTCAACATAACCCTAAACCTAGGTCCAAACCTAACCCTAAACGTCTCTCTAACCCTAGCCCTCAACAAAACCCTAACCCTAGGTCCAATCCTAACCCTAACCGTCTCTCTAACCCTAGCCCTCAACATAACCCTATCGCAAGGTCCAATTCTAACCCTAACCGTCTCTCTAACCCTAGCCCTCAACATAACCCTAACCCTAGGTCCAATCCTAACCCTAACCGTCTCTCTAACCCTAGCCCTCAACATAGCCCTAACTCTAGGTCCAATCCTAACCCTAACCGTCTCTCTAACCCTAGCCCTCAACATAACCCTAACCCTAGGTCCAATCCTAAACCTAACCGTCTCTCTAACCCTAACCCTCAACCTAACCCTAACCCTAGGCCCAATCCTAACCCTGACCGTCTCTCTAACCCTAGCCCTCAACATAACCCTATCGCAAGGTCCAATTCTAACCCTAACCGTCTCTCTAACCCTAGCCCTCAACAAAACCCTATCGCAAGGTCCAATTCTAACCCTAACCGTCTCTCTAACCCTAGACTCAACATGACCCTAACCCTAGGTCCAATCCTAACCCTCACCGTCCCTCTAACCCTACCCCTCAACATAACCCTAACCCTAGGTCCAATCCTAACCCTAACCGTGTCTCTAACCCTAGCCCTCAACATAACCCTAACGCTAGGTCCAATCCTCACCCTAACCGTCTCTCTAACTCTAGCCCTCAACATAACCCTAACCCTAGGTCCAATGCTAAACCTAACCGTCTCTCTAACTTTAGCCCTCAACATAACCCTAACCCTAGGTCCAATCCTAACCCTAACCGTCTCTCTAACCATAGCCCTCAACATAACTCTAACCCTAGGTCCAATCCTAACCCTAACCGCCTCTCTAAGCCTAGCCCTCAACATAACCCTAAGCCTAGGTCCAATCCTAATCCTAACCGTCTCTCTAACCCTAGCTCTCAACATAACCCTAACCTTAGGTCCAATCCTAACCGTAACCGTCTCTCTAACCCTAGACCTCAACATAACCCTAACCCTAGTTCCAATCCTAACTCTAACCGTCTCTCTAACCCTAGCCCTCAATATAACCATAACCCTAGGTCGAATCCTAACCCTAACCATCTCTCTAACTCTAGCCCTCAACATAACCCTAACCCTAGGTGCAATCCTAACCTTAACCGTCTCTCTAACCCAGGCCTCAACATAACCCTAACCCTAGGTCCAATTCTACCCCTAACCGTCTCTCTATCCCTAGCCCTCAACATAACCAGAACCCTAGGTCCAATCCTAACCATAAACGTCTCTCTAACCCTAGCCATCAACAGAACCCTAACCCTAGGGCTAATCCTAACCCTAACCGTCTTTCTAACACTAGCACTCAACATAACCCTAACCCTAGGTCCAATCTTAATCCTCACCGACCCTCTAAACCTAGCCCTCAACATAACACTAACCCTTGGTCCAATCCTAACCGTAACCGTCTCTCTAACCCTAGCCCTCAACATAACCCTAACCCTAGGTCCAATCCTCACCCTAACCGTCTCTCTAACCCTAGCCCTCAACATAACCCTAACCTTAGGTCCAATCCTAAACCTAACCGTCTCTCTAACTTTAGCCCTCAACATAACCCTAACCCTAGGTCCAATCCTAACCCTAACCGTCTCTCTAACCCTAGCCCTCAACATAACCCTAACCCTAGGTCCAATCCTAACCCTAACGGCCTCTCTAAGCTTAGCCCTCAACATAACCCTAACCCTAGATCCAATCCTAACCCTAACCGTCTCTCTAACCCTAGCCTCAACAAAACCCTAACCCTAGGTCCAATCCTAAACATAACCTCTCTCTAACCCTAGCCCTCAGTTTAACCCTAACCCTAGGTCCAATCCTAACCCTAACCGTGTCTCTAACCCTAGCCCTCAACATAACCCTAACCCTAGGTCCAATCCTAACCGTAACCGTCTCTCTTACCCTAGGCCTCAACATAACCCTAACCCTAGGTCCAATCCTAACCGTAACCGTCTCTCTTACCCTAGCCCTCAACATAACCCTAACCCTAGGTCCAATCCTAACCCTAACCGTCTCTCTAACCCTAGCCCTCAACATAACCCTAACCCTAGGTCCAATCCTAACCCTAACCGTCTCTCTAACCCTAGCCCTCAACATAGCCCTAACCCTAGGTCCAATCCTAACCCTAACCGTCTCTCTAACCCTAGCCCTCAACATAACCCTAACCCTAGGTCCAATCCTAAACCTAACCGTCTCTCTAACCCTAACCCTCAACCTAACCCTAACCCTAGGGCCAATCCTAACCCTGACCGTCTCTCTAACCCTAGCCCTCAACATAACCCTAACCCTAGGTCCAATCCTAACCCTCACCGTCCCTCTAACCCTAGCCCTCAACATAACCCTAACCCTAGGTCCAATCCTAACTCTGACCGTCTCTCTAACCCTAGCCCTCAACAGAACCCTAACCCTAGGTCCAATCCTCACCCTAACCGTCTCTCTAACCCTAGCCCTCAACATAAACCTAACCCTAGGTCCAATGCTAACCCTAACCGTCTCTCTAACCCTAGCCCTCAACATAACCCTAACCCTAGGTCCAATCCTCACCCTAACCATCTCTCTAAACCTAGCCCTCAACATAACCCTAACGCTAGGTCCAATCCTCACCCTAACCGTCTCTCTAACCCTAGCCCTCAACATAACCCTAACCCTAGGTCCAATCCTAACCCTAACCGTCTCTCTAAACCTAACCCTCAACCTAGCCCTAACCCTAGGTCCAATCCTAACCCTAACCGTCTCTCTAACCCTAGCCCTCAACATAACCCTAACCCTAGGTCCAATCCTCAACCTAACCGTCTCTCTAACCCTAAACCTCAACCTAACCCTAACCCTAGGTCCAATCCTAACCCTAACCATCTCTCTAACCTTAGCCCTCAACATAACCCTAACCCTAGGCCCAATCCTAACCCTGACCGTCTCTCTAACCCTAGCCCTCAACATAACCCTATCGCAAGGTCCAATTCTAACCCTAACCGTCTCTCAAACCCTAGCCCTCAACATGACCCTAACCCTAGGTCCAATCCTAAACCTCACCGTCCCTCTAACCCTAGCCCTCAACATAACCCTAACCCTAGGTCCAATCCTAACCCTAACCGTGTCTCTAATCCTAGCCCTCAACATAACCCTAACCCTAGGTCCAATCCTCACCCTAACCGTCTCTCTAACCCTAGCCCTCAACATAAACCTAACCCTAGGTCCAATGCTAAACCTAACCGTCTCTCTAACTTTAGCCCTCAACATAACCCTAACCCTAAGTCCAATCCTAACCCTAACCGCCTCTCTAAGCCTAGCCCTCAACATAACCCTAAGCCTAGGTCCAATCCTAATCCTAACCGTCTCTCTAACCCTAGCTCTCAACATAACCCTAACCCTAGGTCCAATCCTAACCGTAACCGTCTCTCTAACCCTAGCCCTCAACATAACCCTAACTCTAGTTCCAATCCTAACCCTAACCGTCTCTCTAACCCTAGCCCTCAACATAACCATAACCCTAGGTCGAATCCTAACCCTAACCATCTCTCTAACTCTAGCCCTCAACATAACCCTAACCCTAGGTGCAATCCTAACCTTAACCGTCTCTCTAACCCAGGCCTCAACATAACCCTAACCCTAGGTCCAATTCTACCCCTAACCGTCTCTCTATCCCTAGCCCTCAACATAACCAGAACCCTAGGTCCAATCCTAACCATAAACGTCTCTCTAACCCTAGCCATCAACATAACCCTAACCCTAGGGCTAATCCTAACCCTAACCGTCTTTCTAACACTAGCACTCAACATAACACTAACCCTAGGTCCAATCCTAATCCTCACCGACCCTCTAAACCTAGCCCTCAACATAACACTAACCCTTGGTCCAATCCAAACCCTAACCGTCTCTCTAACCCTAGCCCTCAACATAACCCTAACCCTAGGTCCAATCCACACCCTAACCGTCTCTCTAACCCTAGCCCTCAACATAACCCTAACCTTAGGCCCAATCCTAAACCTAACCGTCTCTCTAACTTTAGCCCTCAACATAACCCTAACCCTAGGTCCAATCCTAACCCTAACCGTCTCTCTAACCCTAGCCCTCAACATAACCCTAACCCTAGGTCCAATCCTAACCGTAACGGCCTCTCTAAACTTAGCCCTCAACATAACCCTAACTCTAGGTCCAATCCTAACCCTAACCGTCTCTCTAACCCTAGCCTCAACAAAACCCTAACCCTAGGTCCCATCCTAACCATAACCTCTCTCTAACCCTAGCCCTCAGTTTAACCCTAACCCTAGGTCCAATCCTAACCCTAACCGTGTCTCTAACCCTAGCCCTCAACATAACCGTAACCCTAGGTCCAATCCTAACCGTAACCGTCTCTCTTACCCTAGCCCTCAACAAAACCCTAACCATAGGTCCAATCTTCACCCTAACCGTCACTCTAACCCTAGCCCTCAACATAACCCTAACCCTAGGTCCAATCCTAAACCTAACCGTCTCTCTAACTTTAGCCCTCAACATAACCCTAACCCTAGGTCCAATCCTAACCCTAACCGCCTCTGTAACCCTAGCCCTCAACATAACCCTAACCCTAGGTCCAATCCTCACCCTAACCGTCTCTCTAACCCTAGCCCTCAACATAACCCTAACCCTAGGTCCAATCCTCACCCTAACCGTCTCTCTAACCCTAGCCCTCAACATAACCCTAACCCTAGGTGCAATCCTAACCCTAACCATCTCTCTAACCCTAGCCCTCAGCATACCCCTTACCCAAGGTCCAATTCTAACCCTAACCGTCTCTCTAACCCGAGCCCTCAACATAACCCTAACCCTAGGTCCAATCCTAACCCTCACCGTCCCTCTAACCCTAGCCTTCAACATAACCCTAACCCTAGGTCCAATCCTAACCCTAACCGTCTCTCTAACCCTAGCCCGCAACATAACCGTAACCCTAGGTCCAATCCTACCCGTAACCGTCTCTCTAACCCTAGCCCTCAACATAACCCTAACCCTAGGTCCAATCCTAACCCTAACCGTCTCTCTAACCCTAGCCCTCAACATAACCCTAACGCTAGGTCCAATCCTAACCCTAACCGTCTCTCTAACCCTAGCCCTCAACATAACCCTAACCCTAGGTGCAATCCTAACCCTAACCGTCTCTCTAAGCCTAGCCCTCAACATAACCCTAACCCTAGGTCCAATTCTAACCCTAACCGTCTCTCTAACCCTAGCGGTCAACATAACCCTAAACCTAGGTCCAAACCTAACCCTAAACGTCTCTCTAACCCTAGCCCTCAACATAACCCTAACACTAGGTCCAATCCTAACCCTAACCGTCTCTCTAACCCTAGCCCTCAACATAACCCTATCGCAAGGTCCAATTCTAACCCTAACCGTCTCTCTAACCCTAGCCCTCAACATAACCCTAACCCTAGGTCCAATCCTAACCCTAACCGTCTCTCTAACCCTAGCCCTCAACATAGCCCTAACCCTAGGTCCAATCCTAAGCCTAACCGTCTCTCTAACCCTAGCCCTCAACATAACCCTAACCCTAGGTCCAATCCTAAACCTAACCGTCTCTCTAACCCTAACCCTAAACCTAACCCTAACCCTAGGCCCAATCCTAACCCTGACCGTCTCTCTAACCCTAGCCCTCAACATAACCCTATCGCAAGGTCCAATTCTAACCCTAACCGTCTCTCTAACCCTAGCCCTCAACATAACCCTAAACCTAGGTCCAAACCTAACCATAAACGTCCCTCTAACCCTAGCCCTCAACATAACCCTAACCCTAGGTCCAATCCTAACCCTAACCGTCTCTCTAACCCTAGCCCTCAACGTAACCCTAACCCTAGGTGCAATCCTAACCCTAACCGTCTCTCTAAGCCTAGCCCTCAACATACCCCTAACCCTACGTCCAATTCTAACCCTAACCGTCTCTCTAACCCTAGCCCTCAACATAACCCTAAACCTAGGTCCAAACCTAACCCTAAACGTCTCTCTAACCCTAGCCCTCAACATAACCCTAACCCTAGGTCCAATCCTAACCCTAACCGTCTCTCTAACCCTAGCCCTCAACATAACCCTATCGCAAGGTCCAATTCTAACCCTAACCGTCTCTCTAACCCTAGCCCTCAACATAACCCTAACCCTAGGACCAATCCTAACCCTAACCGTCTCTCTAACCCTAGCCCGCAACATAGCCCTAACCCTAGGTCCAATCCTAACAATAACCGTCTCTCTAACCCTAGCCCTCAACATAACGCTAACCCTAGGTCCAATCCTAAACCTAACCGTCTCTCTAACCCTAACCCTCAATCTAACCCTAACCCTAGGCCCAATCCTAACCCTGACCGTCTCTCTAACCCTAGCCCTCAACATAACCCTATCGCAAGGTCCAATTCTAACCCTAACCGTCTCTCTAACCCTAGCCCTCAACATAACCCTAACCCTAGGTCCAATCCTCACCCTAACCATCTCTCTAAACCTAGCCCTCAACATAACCCTAACGCTAGGTCCAATCCTCACCCTAACCGTCTCTCTAACCCTAGCCCTCAACATAACCCTAACCCTAGGTCCAATCCTAACCCTAACCGTCTCTCTAAACCTAACCCTCAACCTAGCCCTAACCCTAGGTCCAATCCTAACCCTAACTGTCTCTCTAACCCTAGCCCTCAACATAACCCTAACCCTAGGTCCAATCCTCAACCTAACCGTCTCTCTAACCCTAAACCTCAACCTAACCCTAACCCTAGGTCCAATCCTAACCCTAACCATCTCTCTAACCTTAGCCCTCAACATAACCCTAACCCTAGGCCCAATCCTAACCCTGACCGTCTCTCTAACCCTAGCCCTCAACATAACCCTATCGCAAGGTCCAATTCTAACCCTAACCGTCTCTCAAACCCTAGCCCTCAACATGACCCTAACCCTAGGTCCAATCCTAAACCTCACCGTCCCTTTAACCCTAGCCCTCAACATAACCCTAACCCTAGGTCCAATCCTAACCCTAACCGTGTCTCTAATCCTAGCCCTCAACATAACCCTAACCCTAGGTCCAATCCTCACCCTAACCGTCTCTCTAACCCTAGCCCTCAACATAAACCTAACCCTAGGTCCAATGCTAAACCTAACCGTCTCTCTAACTTTAGCCCTCAACATAACCCTAACCCTAAGTCCAATCCTAACCCTAACCGCCTCTCTAAGCCTAGCCCTCAACATAACCCTAAGCCTAGGTCCAATCCTAATCCTAACCGTCTCTCTAACCCTAGCTCTCAACATAACCCTAACCCTAGGTCCAATCCTAACCGTAACCGTCTCTCTAACCCTAGCCCTCAACATAACCCTAACCCTAGTTCCAATCCTAACCCTAACCGTCTCTCTAACCCTAGCCCTCAACATAACCATAACCCTAGGTCGAATCATAACCCTAACCATCTCTCTAACTCTAGCCCTCAACATAACCCTAACCCTAGGTGCAATCCTAACCTTACCCGTCTCTCTAACCCAGGCCTCAACATAACCCTAACCCTAGGTCCAATTCTACCCCTAACCGTCTCTCTATCCCTAGCCCTCAACATAACCAGAACCCTAGGTCCAATCCTAACCATAAACGTCTCTCTAACCCTAGCCATCAACATAACCCTAACCCTAGGGCTAATCCTAACCCTAACCGTCTTTCTAACACTAGCACTCAACATAACACTAACCCTAGGTCCAATCCTAATCCTCAACGACCCTCTAAACCTAGCCCTCAACATAACACTAACCCTTGGTCTAATCCAAACCCTAACCGTCTCTCTAACCCTAGCCCTCAACATAACCCTAACCCTAGGTCCAATCCACACCCTAACCGTCTCTCTAACCCTAGCCCTCAACATAACCCTAACCTTAGGCCCAATCCTAAACCTAACCGTCTCTCTAACTTTAGCCCTCAACATAACCCTAACCCTAGGTCCAATCCTAACCCTAACCGTCTCTCTAAACCTAGCCCTCAACATAACCCTAACCCTAGGTCCAATCCTAACCCTAACGGCCTCTCTAAATTTAGCCCTCAACATAACCCTAACTCTAGGTCCAATCCTAACCCTAACCGTCTCTCTAACCCTAGCCTCAACAAAACCCTAACCCTAGGTCCCATCCTAACCATAACCTCTCTCTAACCCTAGCCCTCAGTTTAACCCTAACCCTAGGTCCAATCCTAACCCTAACCGTGTCTCTAACCCTAGCCCTCAACATAACCCTAACCCTAGGTCCAATCCTAACCGTAACCGTCTCTCTTACCCTAGCCCTCAACAAAACCCTAACCATAGGTCCAATCTTCACCCTAACCGTCACTCTAACCCTAGCCCTCAACATAACCCTAACCCTAGGTCCAATCCTAAACCTAACCGTCTCTCTAACTTTAGCCCTCAACATAACCCTAACCCTAGGTCCAATCCTAACCCTAACCGCCTCTCTAACCCTAGCCCTCAACATAACCCTAACACTAGGTCCAATCCTCACCCTAACCGTCTCTCTAACCCTAGCCCTCAACATAACCCTAACCCTAGGTCCAATCCTCACCCTAACCGTCTCTCTAACCCTAGCCCTCAACATAACCCTAACCCTAGGTGCAATCCTAACCCTAACCATCTCTCTAACCCTAGCCCTCAACATACCCCTTACCCAAGGTCCAATTCTAACCCTAACCGTCTCTCTAACCCGAGCCCTCAACATAACCCTAACCCTAGGTCCAATCCTAACCCTCACCGTCCCTCTAACCCTAGCCCTCAACATGACCCTAACCCTAGGTCCAATCCTACCCGTAACCGTCTCTCTAACCCTAGCCCTCAACATAACCCTAACCCTAGGTCCAATCCTAACCCTAACCGTCTCTCTAACCCTAGCCCGCAACATAACCGTAACCCTAGGTCCAATCCTACCCGTAACCGTCTCTCTAACCCTAGCCCTCAACATAACCCTAACCCTAGGTCCAATCCTAACCCTAACCGTCTCTCTAACCCTAGCCCTCAACATAACCCTAACGCTAGGTCCAATCCTAACCCTAACCGTCTCTCTAACCCTAGCCCTCAACATAACCCTAACCCTAGGTGCAATCCTAACCCTAACCGTCTCTCTAAGCCTAGCCCTCAACATAACCCTAACCCTAGGTCCAATTCTAACCCTAACCGTCTCTCTAACCCTAGCGGTCAACATAACCCTAAACCTAGGTCCAAACCTAACCCTAAACGTCTCTCTAACCCTAGCCCTCAACATAACCCTAACCCTAGGTCCAATCCTAACCCTAACCGTCTCTCTAACCCTAGCCCTCAACATAACCCTATCACAAGGTCCAATTCTAACCCTAACCGTCTCTCTAACCCTAGCCCTCAACATAACCCTAACCCTAGGTCCAATCCTAACCCTAACCGTCTCTCTAACCCTAGCCCTCAACATAGCCCTAACCCTAGGTCCAATCCTAACCCTAACCGTCTCTCTAACCCTAGCCCTCAACATAACCCTAACCCTAGGTCCAATCCTAAACCTAACCGTCTCTCTAACCCTAACCCTAAACCTAACCCTAACCCTAGGCCCAATCCTAACCCTGACCGTCTCTCTAAACCTAGCCCTCAACATAACCCTATCGCAAGGTCCAATTCTAACCCTAACCGTCTCTCTAACCCTAGCCCTCAACATAACCCTAAACCTAGGTCCAAACCTAACCATAAACGTCCCTCTAACCCTAGCCCTCAACATAACCCTAACCCTAGGTCCAATCCTAACCCTAACCGTCTCTCTAACCCTAGACTCAACATAACCCTAACGCTAGGTCCAATCCTCACCCTAACCGTCTCTCTAACCCTAGCCCTCAACATAACCATAACCTAGGTCCAATCCTAACCCTAACCGTCTCTCTAACCCTAGCCCTCAACATAGCACTAACCCTAGGTCCAATCCTAACCCTAACCGTCTCTCTAACCCTAGCCCTCAACATAACCCTAACCGTAGGTCCAATCCTAAACCTAACCGTCTCTCTAAACCTAAACCTCAACCTAACCCTCACCCTAGGTCCAATCCTAACCCTAACCATCTCTCTAACCTTAGCCCTCAACATAACCCTAACCCTAGGCCCAATCCTAACCCTGACCGTCTCTCTAACCCTAGCCCTCAACATAACCCTAACCCTAGGTCCAATCCTCACCCTAACCGTCTCTCTAACCCTAGCCCTCAACATAACCCTAAGCCTAGGTCCAATCCTAAACCTAACCGTCTCTCTAACTTTAGCTCTCAACATAACCCTAACCTTATGTCCAATCCTAACCCTAACCGTCTCTCTAACCCTAGCCCTCAACATAACCCTAACCCTAGGTCCAATCCTCACCCTAACCGTCTTTCTAACCCTAGCCCTCAACATAAACCTAACCCTAGGTCTAATCCTAACCGTAACCGTCTCTCTAACCCTAGCCCTCAACATAACCCTAACCCTAGGTCCAATCCTAACCCTAACCGTCTCTCTAACCCTAGCCCTCAACAAAACCCTAACCCTAGGTCCAATCCTCAGCCTAACCGTCTCTCTAACCCTAGCCCTCAACATAACCCTAATCCTAGGTCCAATCCTAAACCTAACAGTCTCTCTAACCCTAGCCCTCAACCTAACCCTAACCCTAGGTCCAATCCTAACCCTAACCGTCTCTGTAACACTAGCCCTCAACATAACCCTAACCGTAGGTCCAATCCTAACCCTAACCGTCTCTCTAACCATAGCCCTCAGCATAACGCTAACCCTAGGTCCAATCCTAACCCTAACCGTCTCTCTAAACCTAGCCCTCAGCATAACGCTAACCCTAGGTCCAATCCTAACCCTAACAGTCTCTCTAACCCTAGCCCTCACCATAACCCTAACCCTAGGTCAAATCCTAACCCTAACTGTCTCTCTAACCCTAGCCCTCAACATAACCCTAACCCTAGGTCCAATCCTAAACCTAACCGTCTCTCTAACCCTAGCCCTCAACATAATTCTAACCCTAGGTCCAATCCTAACCCAACCCGTCTCTCTAACCCTAACCCTCAACATAACTCTAACCCTAGGTCTTATCCTCACCCTTACCGTCTCTCTAACCTAGCCTTCTAAATAAATCTAACCCTAGGTCCAATCCTAACCCTAACCATCTCTCTAACCCTAGCCCTCAACATAACCCTAACCCTAGGTTCAATCCTCACCCTAACCATCTCTCTAACCCTAGCCCTCAACATAACGCTAACTCTAGGTCCAATCCTAACCGTAACCGTCTCTCTAACCCAAGTCCTCAACATAACCCTAACCCTAGGTCCGATCCTAACCGTAACCGTCTCTCTAACCCTAGCCCACAACATAACCCTAACCCTAGGTCCGATCTTAATCATAAACGTCTCTCTAACCCGAGCCCTCAACATAACCCTAACCCTAGGTCCAATCCTAACCATGACCGTCTCTGTAACCCTAGCCCTCAACATAACCCTGACCCAAGGTCCAATCCTAACCCTACCGTCTCTCTAACACTAGCCCTCAACATAACCCTAACCCTAGGTTCAATCCTCACCCTAACCGTCTCTCTAACCCTAGCCCTCAACATAACTCTACCCCTAGGTCCAATCCTAACCCTAACCGTCTCTCTAACCCTAGCACTCAACATAACCCTAACCCTAGGTCCAATCCTCACCCTAACCGTCTCTCTAACCCTAGGCCTCAACATAAACCTAACCCTAGGTCTAATCCTAACCGTAACCATCTCTCTAACACTAGCCCTCAACATAACCCTAACCCAAGGTCCAATCCTAACCCTAACCGTCTCTCTAACCCTAGCCCTCAACATAACCCTAACCCTAGGTCCAATCCTCACCCTAACCGTCTCTCTAACCCTAGCCCTCAATATAACCCTAACCCTAGGTCCAATCCTAAACCCAACCGTCTCTCTAACCCTAGCCCTCAACATACCCCTAACCCTAGGTCCAATTCTAACCCTAACCGTCTCTCTAAACCTAGCCCTCAACATAACCCTAACCCTAGGTCCAATCCTAACCATAAACGTCTCTCTAACCCGAGCCCTCAACATAACCCTAACCCTAGGTCCAATCCTAACCATAAACGTCTCTCTAACCCGAGCCCTCAACATAACCCTAACCCTAGGTCCAATCCTGACCCTACAGTCTCTCTAACGCTAGACCTCAAAATAACCCTAACCCTAGGTCCAATCCTAACCCTAACCGTCTCTCTAACCCTAGCCCTCAACATAATCCTAACCCTAGGTCCAATCCTAACCCTAACCGTCTCTCTAACCCTAGCCCTCAGCATAACGCTAAACCTAGGTCGAATCCTAACCCTAACCGTCTCTCTAAACCTAGCCCAAAACCTAACCCTAACCCTAGGTCCAATCCTAACCCTAACCGTCTCTCTAATCCTAGCCCTCACCTTAACCCTAACCCTAGGTCAAATCCTAACCCTAACTGTCTCTCTAACCCTAGCCATCAACATAACCCTAACGCTAGGTCCAATCCTAACACTAACCGTCTCTCTAACCCTAGCCCTCAACATAACTCTAACCCTAGGTCCAATCCTAACCCTAACAGTCTCTCTAACCCTAGCCCTCAACATAACTCTAACCCTAGGTCCAATCCTCACCCTAACCGTCTCTCTAACCCTAGCCCTCATCATACCTCTACCCCTAGGTCCAATCCTAACCCTAACCTTCTCTCTAACCCTAGCCCTCAACATAACCCTAACCCTAGGTCCAATCCTCACCCTAACAGTCTCTCTAACCCTAACCCTCAACATAACCCTAACCGTAGGGGTAATCCTAACCCTAACCGTCTCTCTAACCCTAGCCCTCAACATACCCCTAACCCTAGGTCCAATTCTAACCCTAACCGTCTCTCTAACCCTAGCCCTCAACATAACCCGAACCCTAGGTCCAATCCTAACCATAAACGTCTCTCTATCCCGAGCCCTCAACATAACCCTAACCCTAGGTCCAATCCTAACCCTAACCGTCTCTCTAACCCTAGCCCTCAACATAACCCTAACCTTATGTCCAATCCTAACCCTAACCGTCTCTCTAACACTAGCCCTCAACATAACCCTAACCGTAGGTCCAATCCTCACCCTAACCGTCTTTCTAACCCTAGCCCTCAACATAAACCTAACCCTAGGTCTAATCCTAACCGTAACCGTCTCTCTAACGCTAGCCCTCAACATAACCCTAACCCTAGGTCCAATCCTAACCCTAACCGTCTCTCTAAACCTAGCCCTCAACATAACCCTAACCCTAGGTCCAATCCTCACTCTAACCGTGTCTCTTACCCTAGCCCTCAACATAACCCTAACCCTAGGTCCAATCCTAAACCTAACCGTCTCTCTAACCCTAGCCCTCAACCTAACCCAAACCCTAGGTCCAATCCTAACCCTAACCGTCTCTCTAACCATAGCCCTCAGCAAAACGCTAACCCTAGGTCCAATCATAACCCTAACCGTCTCTCTAAACCTAGCCCTCAGCATAACGCTAACCCTAGGTCCAATCCTAACCCTAACCGTCTCTCTAACCCTAGCCCTAAACATAACCCTAACCCTAGGTCAAATCCTAAACCTAACTGTCTCTCTAACCCTAGCCCTCAACATAACCCTAACCCTAGGTCCAATCCTAAACCTAACCGTCTCTCTAACCCTAGCCCTCAACATAATTCTAACCCTAGGTCCAATCCTACCCCTAACCGTCTCTCTAACCCTAGCCCTCAACATAACTCTAACCCTAGGTCTTATCCTCACCCTTACCATCTCTCTAAACCTAGCCTTCAAAATAAATCTAACCCTAGGTCCAATCCTAACCCTAACCATCTCTCTAACCCTAGCCCTCAACATAACCCTAACCCTAGGTTCAATCCTCACCCTAACCGTCTCTCTAACCCTAGCCCTCAACATAACTCTACCCCTAGGTCCAATCCTAACCCTAACTGTCTCTCTAACCCTAGCCCTCAACATAACCCTAACCCTAGGTCCAATCCTCACCCTAACCGTCTCTCTAACCGTAGCCCTCAACATAACCCTAACCCTAGGTCCAATCCTCACCCTAACCGTCTCTCAAACCCTAACCCTCAACATAACCCTAACCGTAGGTGCAATCCTAACCCTAACCGTCACTCTAACTCTAGCCCTCAACATACCCCTAACCCTAGGTCCAATTCTAACCCTAACCGTCTCTCTAACCCTAGCCCTCAACATAACCCGAACCCTAGGTCCAAACCTAACCATAAACGTCTCTCTAACCCGAGCCCTCAACATAACCCTAACCCTAGGTCCAATCCTAACCCTAACCGTCTCTCTAACCCTAGCCCTCAATATAACTCTAACCCTAGGTCCAATCCTAACCCTAACAGTCTCTCTAACCGTAGCCCTCAACATAACTCTAACCCTAGGTCTTATCCTCACCCTTACCGTCTCTCTAACCTAGCCTTCAAAATAAATCTAACCCTAGGTCCAATCCTAACCCTAACCGTCTCTCTAACCCTAGCCCTCAACATAACCCTAACCCTAGGTCCAATCCTCACCCTAACCGTCTCTCTAACCCTAGCCCTCAACATAAACCTAACCCTAGGTCTAATCCTAACCGTAACCGTCTCTCTAACCCTAGCCCTCAACATAACCCTAACCCAAGGTCCAATCCTAACCCTAACCGTCTCTCTAACCCTAGCCCTCAACATAACCCTAACCCTAGGTCCAATCCTCACCCTAACCGTCTCTCTAACCCTAGCCCTCAACATAACCCTAACCATAGGTCCAATCCTAAACCCAACCGTCTCTCTAACCCTAGCCCTCAACATAACCCTAACCCTAGGTCCAATCCTAACCCTAACCGTCCCTCTAACCCGAGACCTCAACATAACCCTAACCCTAGGTCCAATCCTAAACCTAACCGTCTCTCTAACTTTAGTCCTCAACATAACCCTAACCCTAGCTCCAATCCTAACCCTAACCATCTCTCTAAACCTAGCCCTCAACATAACCCTAACCCTAGGTGCAATCCTAACCCAACCGTCTCTCTAACCCTAGCCCTCAACATACCCCAAACCCTAGGTCCAATTCTAACCCTAACCTTCTCTCTAAACCTAGCCCTCAACATAACCCTAACCCTAGGTCCAATCCTAACCCTAACCGTGTCTCTAACCCTAGCCCTCAACATATCACTAACCCTAGGTCCACTCCTAACCCTAAACGTCTCTCTAACCCTAGCCCTCAACATAACCCTAACCCTTGGTCCAATCCTAACCCTAACCGTGTCTCTAACCCTAGCCCTCAACATATCACTAACCCTAGGTCCACTCCTAACCCTAAACGTCTCTCTAACCCTAGCCCTCAACATAACCCTAACCCTAGGTCCAATCCTAACCCTAACCGTCTCTCTAACGCTAGCCCTCAACATAACCCTAACCCTAGGTCCAATCCTAAACCTAACCGTCTCTCTAACCCTAGCCCTCAACCTAACCCTAACCCTAGGTCCAATCCTAACCCTAACCGTCTCTCTAAACCTAGCCCAAAACCTAACCCTAACCCTAGGTCCAATCCTAACCCTAACCGTCTCTCTAACCCTAGCCCTCACCTTAACCCTAACCCTAGGTCAAATCCTAACCCTAACTGTCTCTCTAACCCTAGCCATCAACATAACCCTAACGCTAGGTCCAATCCTAACCCTAACCGTCTCTCTATCCCTAGCCCTCAACATAACTCTAACCCTAGGTCCAAACCTAACCCTAACAGTCTCTCTAACCCTAGCCCTCAATATAACTCTAACCCTAGGTCCAATCCTCACCCTAACCGTCTCTCTAACCCTAGCCCTCATCATACCTCTACCCCTAGGTCCAATCCTAACCCTAACCTTCTCTCTAACCCTAGCCCTCAACATAACCCTAACCCTAGGTCCAATCCTCACCCTAACCGTCTCTCTAACCCTAACCCTCAACATAACCCTAACCGTAGGGGCAATCCTAACCCTAACCGTCTCTCTAACCCTAGGCCTCAACATACCCCTAACCCTAGGTCCAATTCTAACCCTAACCGTCTCTCTAACCCTAGCCCTCAACATAACCCGAACCCTAGGGCCAATCCTAACCATAAACGTCTCTCTATCCCGAGCCCTCAACATAACCCTAACCCTAGGTCCAATCCTAACCCTACCGTCTCTCTAACCCTAGCCCTCAACAGAACCCTAACCCTAGGTCCAATCCTAACCCTAACCGTCTCTCTAACACTAGCCGTCAACATAACCCTAACCCTAGGTCCAATCCTAACCCTCACCGTCCCTCTAACCCTAGCCCTCAAATAACCCAAACCCTAGGTCCAATCCTAACCCTAACGCTCTCTCTAACCCTAGCCCTCAACATAACCCTAACCCTAGGTCCAATCCTCACCCTAACCGTCTCTCTAACCCTAGCCCTCAACATAATCCTAAGCCTAGGTCCAATCCTAAACCTAACCGTCTCTGTAACTTTAGCCCTCAACATAACCCTAACCTTATGTCCAATCCTAACCCTAACGGTCTCTCTAACCCTAGCCCTCAACATAACCCTAACCGTAGGTCCAATCCTCCCCCTAACCGTCTTTCTAACCCTAGCCCTCAACATAAACCTAACCCTAGGTCTAATCCTAACCGTAACCGTCTCTCTAACGCTAGCCCTCAACATAACCCTAACCCTAGGTCCAATCCTAACCCTAACCTTCTCTCTAACCCTAGCCCTCAACATAACCCTAACCCTAGGTCCAATCCTCACTCTAATCGTCTCTCTTACCCTAGCCCTCAACTTAACCCTAACCCTAGGTCCAATCCTAAACCTAACCGTCTCTCTAACCCTAGCCCTCAACCTAACCCTAACCCTAGGTCCAATCCTAACCCTAACCGTCTCTCTAACCCTAGCCCTCAACATAATCCTAACCCTAGGTCCAATCCTAACCCTAACCGTCTCTCTAACCCTAGCCCTCAGCATAACGCTAAACCTAGGTCCAATCCTAACCCTAACCGTCTCTCTAAACCTAGCCCAAAACCTAACCCTAACCCTAGGTCCAATCCTAACCCTAACCGTCTCTCTAACCCTAGCCCTCACCTTAACCCTAACCCTAGGTCAAATCCCAACCCTAACTGTCTCTCTAACCCTAGCCATCAACATAACCCTAACGCTAGGTCCAATCCTAACCCTAACCGTCTCTCTAACCCTAGCCCTCAACATAACTCTAACCCTAGGTCCAATCCTAACCCTAACAGTCTCTCTAACCCTAGCCCTCAACATAACTCTAACCCTAGGTCCAATCCTCACCCTAACCGTCTCTCTAACCCTAGCCCTCATCATACCTCTACCCCTAGGTCCAATCCTAACCCTAACCTTCTCTCTAACCCTAGCCCTCAACATAACCCTAACCCTAGGTCCAATCCTCACCCTAACCGTCTCTCTAACCCTAACCCTCAACATAACCCTAACCCTAGGTGCAATCCTAACCTTACCCGTCTCTCTAACCCAGGCCTCAACATAACCCTAACCCTAGGTCCAATTCTACCCCTAACCGTCTCTCTATCCCTAGCCCTCAACATAACCAGAACCCTAGGTCCAATCCTAACCATAAACGTCTCTCTAACCCTAGCCATCAACATAACCCTAACCCTAGGGCTAATCCTAACCCTAACCGTCTTTCTAACACTAGCACTCAACATAACACTAACCCTAGGTCCAATCCTAATCCTCAACGACCCTCTAAACCTAGCCCTCAACATAACACTAACCCTTGGTCTAATCCAAACCCTAACCGTCTCTCTAACCCTAGCCCTCAACATAACCCTAACCCTAGGTCCAATCCACACCCTAACCGTCTCTCTAACCCTAGCCCTCAACATAACCCTAACCTTAGGCCCAATCCTAAACCTAACCGTCTCTCTAACTTTAGCCCTCAACATAACCCTAACCCTAGGTCCAATCCTAACCCTAACCGTCTCTCTAAACCTAGCCCTCAACATAACCCTAACCCTAGGTCCAATCCTAACCCTAACGGCCTCTCTAAATTTAGCCCTCAACATAACCCTAACTCTAGGTCCAATCCTAACCCTAACCGTCTCTCTAACCCTAGCCTCAACAAAACCCTAACCCTAGGTCCCATCCTAACCATAACCTCTCTCTAACCCTAGCCCTCAGTTTAACCCTAACCCTAGGTCCAATCCTAACCCTAACCGTGTCTCTAACCCTAGCCCTCAACATAACCCTAACCCTAGGTCCAATCCTAACCGTAACCGTCTCTCTTACCCTAGCCCTCAACAAAACCCTAACCATAGGTCCAATCTTCACCCTAACCGTCACTCTAACCCTAGCCCTCAACATAACCCTAACCCTAGGTCCAATCCTAAACCTAACCGTCTCTCTAACTTTAGCCCTCAACATAACCCTAACCCTAGGTCCAATCCTAACCCTAACCGCCTCTCTAACCCTAGCCCTCAACATAACCCTAACACTAGGTCCAATCCTCACCCTAACCGTCTCTCTAACCCTAGCCCTCAACATAACCCTAACCCTAGGTCCAATCCTCACCCTAACCGTCTCTCTAACCCTAGCCCTCAACATAACCCTAACCCTAGGTGCAATCCTAACCCTAACCATCTCTCTAACCCTAGCCCTCAACATACCCCTTACCCAAGGTCCAATTCTAACCCTAACCGTCTCTCTAACCCGAGCCCTCAACATAACCCTAACCCTAGGTCCAATCCTAACCCTCACCGTCCCTCTAACCCTAGCCCTCAACATGACCCTAACCCTAGGTCCAATCCTACCCGTAACCGTCTCTCTAACCCTAGCCCTCAACATAACCCTAACCCTAGGTCCAATCCTAACCCTAACCGTCTCTCTAACCCTAGCCCGCAACATAACCGTAACCCTAGGTCCAATCCTACCCGTAACCGTCTCTCTAACCCTAGCCCTCAACATAACCCTAACCCTAGGTCCAATCCTAACCCTAACCGTCTCTCTAACCCTAGCCCTCAACATAACCCTAACGCTAGGTCCAATCCTAACCCTAACCGTCTCTCTAACCCTAGCCCTCAACATAACCCTAACCCTAGGTGCAATCCTAACCCTAACCGTCTCTCTAAGCCTAGCCCTCAACATAACCCTAACCCTAGGTCCAATTCTAACCCTAACCGTCTCTCTAACCCTAGCGGTCAACATAACCCTAAACCTAGGTCCAAACCTAACCCTAAACGTCTCTCTAACCCTAGCCCTCAACATAACCCTAACCCTAGGTCCAATCCTAACCCTAACCGTCTCTCTAACCCTAGCCCTCAACATAACCCTATCACAAGGTCCAATTCTAACCCTAACCGTCTCTCTAACCCTAGCCCTCAACATAACCCTAACCCTAGGTCCAATCCTAACCCTAACCGTCTCTCTAACCCTAGCCCTCAACATAGCCCTAACCCTAGGTCCAATCCTAACCCTAACCGTCTCTCTAACCCTAGCCCTCAACATAACCCTAACCCTAGGTCCAATCCTAAACCTAACCGTCTCTCTAACCCTAACCCTAAACCTAACCCTAACCCTAGGCCCAATCCTAACCCTGACCGTCTCTCTAAACCTAGCCCTCAACATAACCCTATCGCAAGGTCCAATTCTAACCCTAACCGTCTCTCTAACCCTAGCCCTCAACATAACCCTAAACCTAGGTCCAAACCTAACCATAAACGTCCCTCTAACCCTAGCCCTCAACATAACCCTAACCCTAGGTCCAATCCTAACCCTAACCGTCTCTCTAACCCTAGACTCAACATAACCCTAACGCTAGGTCCAATCCTCACCCTAACCGTCTCTCTAACCCTAGCCCTCAACATAACCATAACCTAGGTCCAATCCTAACCCTAACCGTCTCTCTAACCCTAGCCCTCAACATAGCACTAACCCTAGGTCCAATCCTAACCCTAACCGTCTCTCTAACCCTAGCCCTCAACATAACCCTAACCGTAGGTCCAATCCTAAACCTAACCGTCTCTCTAAACCTAAACCTCAACCTAACCCTCACCCTAGGTCCAATCCTAACCCTAACCATCTCTCTAACCTTAGCCCTCAACATAACCCTAACCCTAGGCCCAATCCTAACCCTGACCGTCTCTCTAACCCTAGCCCTCAACATAACCCTAACCCTAGGTCCAATCCTCACCCTAACCGTCTCTCTAACCCTAGCCCTCAACATAACCCTAAGCCTAGGTCCAATCCTAAACCTAACCGTCTCTCTAACTTTAGCTCTCAACATAACCCTAACCTTATGTCCAATCCTAACCCTAACCGTCTCTCTAACCCTAGCCCTCAACATAACCCTAACCCTAGGTCCAATCCTCACCCTAACCGTCTTTCTAACCCTAGCCCTCAACATAAACCTAACCCTAGGTCTAATCCTAACCGTAACCGTCTCTCTAACCCTAGCCCTCAACATAACCCTAACCCTAGGTCCAATCCTAACCCTAACCGTCTCTCTAACCCTAGCCCTCAACAAAACCCTAACCCTAGGTCCAATCCTCAGCCTAACCGTCTCTCTAACCCTAGCCCTCAACATAACCCTAATCCTAGGTCCAATCCTAAACCTAACAGTCTCTCTAACCCTAGCCCTCAACCTAACCCTAACCCTAGGTCCAATCCTAACCCTAACCGTCTCTGTAACACTAGCCCTCAACATAACCCTAACCGTAGGTCCAATCCTAACCCTAACCGTCTCTCTAACCATAGCCCTCAGCATAACGCTAACCCTAGGTCCAATCCTAACCCTAACCGTCTCTCTAAACCTAGCCCTCAGCATAACGCTAACCCTAGGTCCAATCCTAACCCTAACAGTCTCTCTAACCCTAGCCCTCACCATAACCCTAACCCTAGGTCAAATCCTAACCCTAACTGTCTCTCTAACCCTAGCCCTCAACATAACCCTAACCCTAGGTCCAATCCTAAACCTAACCGTCTCTCTAACCCTAGCCCTCAACATAATTCTAACCCTAGGTCCAATCCTAACCCAACCCGTCTCTCTAACCCTAACCCTCAACATAACTCTAACCCTAGGTCTTATCCTCACCCTTACCGTCTCTCTAACCTAGCCTTCTAAATAAATCTAACCCTAGGTCCAATCCTAACCCTAACCATCTCTCTAACCCTAGCCCTCAACATAACCCTAACCCTAGGTTCAATCCTCACCCTAACCATCTCTCTAACCCTAGCCCTCAACATAACGCTAACTCTAGGTCCAATCCTAACCGTAACCGTCTCTCTAACCCAAGTCCTCAACATAACCCTAACCCTAGGTCCGATCCTAACCGTAACCGTCTCTCTAACCCTAGCCCACAACATAACCCTAACCCTAGGTCCGATCTTAATCATAAACGTCTCTCTAACCCGAGCCCTCAACATAACCCTAACCCTAGGTCCAATCCTAACCATGACCGTCTCTGTAACCCTAGCCCTCAACATAACCCTGACCCAAGGTCCAATCCTAACCCTACCGTCTCTCTAACACTAGCCCTCAACATAACCCTAACCCTAGGTTCAATCCTCACCCTAACCGTCTCTCTAACCCTAGCCCTCAACATAACTCTACCCCTAGGTCCAATCCTAACCCTAACCGTCTCTCTAACCCTAGCACTCAACATAACCCTAACCCTAGGTCCAATCCTCACCCTAACCGTCTCTCTAACCCTAGGCCTCAACATAAACCTAACCCTAGGTCTAATCCTAACCGTAACCATCTCTCTAACACTAGCCCTCAACATAACCCTAACCCAAGGTCCAATCCTAACCCTAACCGTCTCTCTAACCCTAGCCCTCAACATAACCCTAACCCTAGGTCCAATCCTCACCCTAACCGTCTCTCTAACCCTAGCCCTCAATATAACCCTAACCCTAGGTCCAATCCTAAACCCAACCGTCTCTCTAACCCTAGCCCTCAACATACCCCTAACCCTAGGTCCAATTCTAACCCTAACCGTCTCTCTAAACCTAGCCCTCAACATAACCCTAACCCTAGGTCCAATCCTAACCATAAACGTCTCTCTAACCCGAGCCCTCAACATAACCCTAACCCTAGGTCCAATCCTAACCATAAACGTCTCTCTAACCCGAGCCCTCAACATAACCCTAACCCTAGGTCCAATCCTGACCCTACAGTCTCTCTAACGCTAGACCTCAAAATAACCCTAACCCTAGGTCCAATCCTAACCCTAACCGTCTCTCTAACCCTAGCCCTCAACATAATCCTAACCCTAGGTCCAATCCTAACCCTAACCGTCTCTCTAACCCTAGCCCTCAGCATAACGCTAAACCTAGGTCGAATCCTAACCCTAACCGTCTCTCTAAACCTAGCCCAAAACCTAACCCTAACCCTAGGTCCAATCCTAACCCTAACCGTCTCTCTAATCCTAGCCCTCACCTTAACCCTAACCCTAGGTCAAATCCTAACCCTAACTGTCTCTCTAACCCTAGCCATCAACATAACCCTAACGCTAGGTCCAATCCTAACACTAACCGTCTCTCTAACCCTAGCCCTCAACATAACTCTAACCCTAGGTCCAATCCTAACCCTAACAGTCTCTCTAACCCTAGCCCTCAACATAACTCTAACCCTAGGTCCAATCCTCACCCTAACCGTCTCTCTAACCCTAGCCCTCATCATACCTCTACCCCTAGGTCCAATCCTAACCCTAACCTTCTCTCTAACCCTAGCCCTCAACATAACCCTAACCCTAGGTCCAATCCTCACCCTAACAGTCTCTCTAACCCTAACCCTCAACATAACCCTAACCGTAGGGGTAATCCTAACCCTAACCGTCTCTCTAACCCTAGCCCTCAACATACCCCTAACCCTAGGTCCAATTCTAACCCTAACCGTCTCTCTAACCCTAGCCCTCAACATAACCCGAACCCTAGGTCCAATCCTAACCATAAACGTCTCTCTATCCCGAGCCCTCAACATAACCCTAACCCTAGGTCCAATCCTAACCCTAACCGTCTCTCTAACCCTAGCCCTCAACATAACCCTAACCTTATGTCCAATCCTAACCCTAACCGTCTCTCTAACACTAGCCCTCAACATAACCCTAACCGTAGGTCCAATCCTCACCCTAACCGTCTTTCTAACCCTAGCCCTCAACATAAACCTAACCCTAGGTCTAATCCTAACCGTAACCGTCTCTCTAACGCTAGCCCTCAACATAACCCTAACCCTAGGTCCAATCCTAACCCTAACCGTCTCTCTAAACCTAGCCCTCAACATAACCCTAACCCTAGGTCCAATCCTCACTCTAACCGTGTCTCTTACCCTAGCCCTCAACATAACCCTAACCCTAGGTCCAATCCTAAACCTAACCGTCTCTCTAACCCTAGCCCTCAACCTAACCCAAACCCTAGGTCCAATCCTAACCCTAACCGTCTCTCTAACCATAGCCCTCAGCAAAACGCTAACCCTAGGTCCAATCATAACCCTAACCGTCTCTCTAAACCTAGCCCTCAGCATAACGCTAACCCTAGGTCCAATCCTAACCCTAACCGTCTCTCTAACCCTAGCCCTAAACATAACCCTAACCCTAGGTCAAATCCTAAACCTAACTGTCTCTCTAACCCTAGCCCTCAACATAACCCTAACCCTAGGTCCAATCCTAAACCTAACCGTCTCTCTAACCCTAGCCCTCAACATAATTCTAACCCTAGGTCCAATCCTACCCCTAACCGTCTCTCTAACCCTAGCCCTCAACATAACTCTAACCCTAGGTCTTATCCTCACCCTTACCATCTCTCTAAACCTAGCCTTCAAAATAAATCTAACCCTAGGTCCAATCCTAACCCTAACCATCTCTCTAACCCTAGCCCTCAACATAACCCTAACCCTAGGTTCAATCCTCACCCTAACCGTCTCTCTAACCCTAGCCCTCAACATAACTCTACCCCTAGGTCCAATCCTAACCCTAACTGTCTCTCTAACCCTAGCCCTCAACATAACCCTAACCCTAGGTCCAATCCTCACCCTAACCGTCTCTCTAACCGTAGCCCTCAACATAACCCTAACCCTAGGTCCAATCCTCACCCTAACCGTCTCTCAAACCCTAACCCTCAACATAACCCTAACCGTAGGTGCAATCCTAACCCTAACCGTCACTCTAACTCTAGCCCTCAACATACCCCTAACCCTAGGTCCAATTCTAACCCTAACCGTCTCTCTAACCCTAGCCCTCAACATAACCCGAACCCTAGGTCCAAACCTAACCATAAACGTCTCTCTAACCCGAGCCCTCAACATAACCCTAACCCTAGGTCCAATCCTAACCCTAACCGTCTCTCTAACCCTAGCCCTCAATATAACTCTAACCCTAGGTCCAATCCTAACCCTAACAGTCTCTCTAACCGTAGCCCTCAACATAACTCTAACCCTAGGTCTTATCCTCACCCTTACCGTCTCTCTAACCTAGCCTTCAAAATAAATCTAACCCTAGGTCCAATCCTAACCCTAACCGTCTCTCTAACCCTAGCCCTCAACATAACCCTAACCCTAGGTCCAATCCTCACCCTAACCGTCTCTCTAACCCTAGCCCTCAACATAAACCTAACCCTAGGTCTAATCCTAACCGTAACCGTCTCTCTAACCCTAGCCCTCAACATAACCCTAACCCAAGGTCCAATCCTAACCCTAACCGTCTCTCTAACCCTAGCCCTCAACATAACCCTAACCCTAGGTCCAATCCTCACCCTAACCGTCTCTCTAACCCTAGCCCTCAACATAACCCTAACCATAGGTCCAATCCTAAACCCAACCGTCTCTCTAACCCTAGCCCTCAACATAACCCTAACCCTAGGTCCAATCCTAACCCTAACCGTCCCTCTAACCCGAGACCTCAACATAACCCTAACCCTAGGTCCAATCCTAAACCTAACCGTCTCTCTAACTTTAGTCCTCAACATAACCCTAACCCTAGCTCCAATCCTAACCCTAACCATCTCTCTAAACCTAGCCCTCAACATAACCCTAACCCTAGGTGCAATCCTAACCCAACCGTCTCTCTAACCCTAGCCCTCAACATACCCCAAACCCTAGGTCCAATTCTAACCCTAACCTTCTCTCTAAACCTAGCCCTCAACATAACCCTAACCCTAGGTCCAATCCTAACCCTAACCGTGTCTCTAACCCTAGCCCTCAACATATCACTAACCCTAGGTCCACTCCTAACCCTAAACGTCTCTCTAACCCTAGCCCTCAACATAACCCTAACCCTTGGTCCAATCCTAACCCTAACCGTGTCTCTAACCCTAGCCCTCAACATATCACTAACCCTAGGTCCACTCCTAACCCTAAACGTCTCTCTAACCCTAGCCCTCAACATAACCCTAACCCTAGGTCCAATCCTAACCCTAACCGTCTCTCTAACGCTAGCCCTCAACATAACCCTAACCCTAGGTCCAATCCTAAACCTAACCGTCTCTCTAACCCTAGCCCTCAACCTAACCCTAACCCTAGGTCCAATCCTAACCCTAACCGTCTCTCTAAACCTAGCCCAAAACCTAACCCTAACCCTAGGTCCAATCCTAACCCTAACCGTCTCTCTAACCCTAGCCCTCACCTTAACCCTAACCCTAGGTCAAATCCTAACCCTAACTGTCTCTCTAACCCTAGCCATCAACATAACCCTAACGCTAGGTCCAATCCTAACCCTAACCGTCTCTCTATCCCTAGCCCTCAACATAACTCTAACCCTAGGTCCAAACCTAACCCTAACAGTCTCTCTAACCCTAGCCCTCAATATAACTCTAACCCTAGGTCCAATCCTCACCCTAACCGTCTCTCTAACCCTAGCCCTCATCATACCTCTACCCCTAGGTCCAATCCTAACCCTAACCTTCTCTCTAACCCTAGCCCTCAACATAACCCTAACCCTAGGTCCAATCCTCACCCTAACCGTCTCTCTAACCCTAACCCTCAACATAACCCTAACCGTAGGGGCAATCCTAACCCTAACCGTCTCTCTAACCCTAGGCCTCAACATACCCCTAACCCTAGGTCCAATTCTAACCCTAACCGTCTCTCTAACCCTAGCCCTCAACATAACCCGAACCCTAGGGCCAATCCTAACCATAAACGTCTCTCTATCCCGAGCCCTCAACATAACCCTAACCCTAGGTCCAATCCTAACCCTACCGTCTCTCTAACCCTAGCCCTCAACAGAACCCTAACCCTAGGTCCAATCCTAACCCTAACCGTCTCTCTAACACTAGCCGTCAACATAACCCTAACCCTAGGTCCAATCCTAACCCTCACCGTCCCTCTAACCCTAGCCCTCAAATAACCCAAACCCTAGGTCCAATCCTAACCCTAACGCTCTCTCTAACCCTAGCCCTCAACATAACCCTAACCCTAGGTCCAATCCTCACCCTAACCGTCTCTCTAACCCTAGCCCTCAACATAATCCTAAGCCTAGGTCCAATCCTAAACCTAACCGTCTCTGTAACTTTAGCCCTCAACATAACCCTAACCTTATGTCCAATCCTAACCCTAACGGTCTCTCTAACCCTAGCCCTCAACATAACCCTAACCGTAGGTCCAATCCTCCCCCTAACCGTCTTTCTAACCCTAGCCCTCAACATAAACCTAACCCTAGGTCTAATCCTAACCGTAACCGTCTCTCTAACGCTAGCCCTCAACATAACCCTAACCCTAGGTCCAATCCTAACCCTAACCTTCTCTCTAACCCTAGCCCTCAACATAACCCTAACCCTAGGTCCAATCCTCACTCTAATCGTCTCTCTTACCCTAGCCCTCAACTTAACCCTAACCCTAGGTCCAATCCTAAACCTAACCGTCTCTCTAACCCTAGCCCTCAACCTAACCCTAACCCTAGGTCCAATCCTAACCCTAACCGTCTCTCTAACCCTAGCCCTCAACATAATCCTAACCCTAGGTCCAATCCTAACCCTAACCGTCTCTCTAACCCTAGCCCTCAGCATAACGCTAAACCTAGGTCCAATCCTAACCCTAACCGTCTCTCTAAACCTAGCCCAAAACCTAACCCTAACCCTAGGTCCAATCCTAACCCTAACCGTCTCTCTAACCCTAGCCCTCACCTTAACCCTAACCCTAGGTCAAATCCCAACCCTAACTGTCTCTCTAACCCTAGCCATCAACATAACCCTAACGCTAGGTCCAATCCTAACCCTAACCGTCTCTCTAACCCTAGCCCTCAACATAACTCTAACCCTAGGTCCAATCCTAACCCTAACAGTCTCTCTAACCCTAGCCCTCAACATAACTCTAACCCTAGGTCCAATCCTCACCCTAACCGTCTCTCTAACCCTAGCCCTCATCATACCTCTACCCCTAGGTCCAATCCTAACCCTAACCTTCTCTCTAACCCTAGCCCTCAACATAACCCTAACCCTAGGTCCAATCCTCACCCTAACCGTCTCTCTAACCCTAACCCTCAACATAACCCTAACCGTAGGGGTAATCCTAACCCTAACCGTCTCTCTAACCCTAGCCCTCAACATACCCCTAACCCTAGGTCCAATTCTAACCCTAACCGTCTCTCTAACCCTAGCCCTCAACATAACCCGAACCCTAGGTCCAATCCTAACCATAAACGTCTCTCTATCCCGAGCCCTCAACATAACCCTAACCCTAGGTCCAATCCTAACCCTAACCGTCTCTCTAACCCTAGCCCTCAACATAACCCTAAGCCTAGGTCCAATCCTAAACCTAACCGTCTCTCTAACTTTAGCCCTCAACATAACCCTAACCTTATGTCCAATCCTAACCCTAACCGTCTCTCTAACACTAGCCCTCAACATAACCCTAACCGTAGGTCCAATCCTCACCCTAACCGTCTTTCTAACCCTAGCCCTCAACATAAACCTAACCCTAGGTCTAATCCTAACCGTAACCGTCTCTCTAACGCTAGCCCTCAACATAACCCTAACCCTAGGTCCAATCCTAACCCTAACCGTCTCTCTAAACCTAGCCCTCAACATAACCCTAACCCTAGGTCCAATCCTCACTCTAACCGTCTCTCTTACCCTAGCCCTCAACATAACCCTAACCCTAGGTCCAATCCTAAACCTAACCGTCTCTCTAACCCTAGCCCTCAACCTAACCCAAACCCTAGGTCCAATCCTAACCCTAACCGTCTCTCTAACCATAGCCCTCAGCAAAACGCTAACCCTAGGTCCAATCATAACCCTAACCGTCTCTCTAAACCTAGCCCTCAGCAAAACGCTAACCCTAGGTCCAATCATAACCCTAACCGTCTCTCTAAACCTAGCCCTCAACATACCCCAAACCCTAGGTCCAATTCTAACCCTAACCTTCTCTCTAAACCTAGCCCTCAACATAACCCTAACCCTAGGTCCAATCCTAACCCTAACCGTGTCTCTAACCCTAGCCCTCAACATATCACTAACCCTAGGTCCACTCCTAACCCTAAACGTCTCTCTAACCCTAGCCCTCAACATAACCCTAACCCTTGGTCCAATCCTAACCCTAACCGTGTCTCTAACCCTAGCCCTCAACATATCACTAACCCTAGGTCCACTCCTAACCCTAAACGTCTCTCTAACCCTAGCCCTCAACATAACCCTAACCCTAGGTCCAATCCTAACCCTAACCGTCTCTCTAACGCTAGCCCTCAACATAACCCTAACCCTAGGTCCAATCCTAAACCTAACCGTCTCTCTAACCCTAGCCCTCAACCTAACCCTAACCCTAGGTCCAATCCTAACCCTAACCGTCTCTCTAAACCTAGCCCAAAACCTAACCCTAACCCTAGGTCCAATCCTAACCCTAACCGTCTCTCTAACCCTAGCCCTCACCTTAACCCTAACCCTAGGTCAAATCCTAACCCTAACTGTCTCTCTAACCCTAGCCATCAACATAACCCTAACGCTAGGTCCAATCCTAACCCTAACCGTCTCTCTATCCCTAGCCCTCAACATAACTCTAACCCTAGGTCCAAACCTAACCCTAACAGTCTCTCTAACCCTAGCCCTCAATATAACTCTAACCCTAGGTCCAATCCTCACCCTAACCGTCTCTCTAACCCTAGCCCTCATCATACCTCTACCCCTAGGTCCAATCCTAACCCTAACCTTCTCTCTAACCCTAGCCCTCAACATAACCCTAACCCTAGGTCCAATCCTCACCCTAACCGTCTCTCTAACCCTAACCCTCAACATAACCCTAACCGTAGGGGCAATCCTAACCCTAACCGTCTCTCTAACCCTAGCCCTCAACATACCCCTAACCCTAGGTCCAATTCTAACCCTAACCGTCTCTCTAACCCTAGCCCTCAACATAACCCGAACCCTAGGGCCAATCCTAACCATAAACGTCTCTCTATCCCGAGCCCTCAACATAACCCTAACCCTAGGTCCAATCCTAACCCTACCGTCTCTCTAACCCTAGCCCTCAACAGAACCCTAACCCTAGGTCCAATCCTAACCCTAACCGTCTCTCTAACACTAGCCGTCAACATAACCCTAACCCTAGGTCCAATCCTAACCCTCACCGTCCCTCTAACCCTAGCCCTCAAATAACCCAAACCCTAGGTCCAATCCTAACCCTAACGCTCTCTCTAACCCTAGCCCTCAACATAACCCTAACCCTAGGTCCAATCCTCACCCTAACCGTCTCTCTAACCCTAGCCCTCAACATAATCCTAAGCCTAGGTCCAATCCTAAACCTAACCGTCTCTGTAACTTTAGCCCTCAACATAACCCTAACCTTATGTCCAATCCTAACCCTAACGGTCTCTCTAACCCTAGCCCTCAACATAACCCTAACCGTAGGTCCAATCCTCCCCCTAACCGTCTTTCTAACCCTAGCCCTCAACATAAACCTAACCCTAGGTCTAATCCTAACCGTAACCGTCTCTCTAACGCTAGCCCTCAACATAACCCTAACCCTAGGTCCAATCCTAACCCTAACCTTCTCTCTAACCCTAGCCCTCAACATAACCCTAACCCTAGGTCCAATCCTCACTCTAATCGTCTCTCTTACCCTAGCCCTCAACTTAACCCTAACCCTAGGTCCAATCCTAAACCTAACCGTCTCTCTAACCCTAGCCCTCAACCTAACCCTAACCCTAGGTCCAATCCTAACCCTAACCGTCTCTCTAACCCTAGCCCTCAACATAATCCTAACCCTAGGTCCAATCCTAACCCTAACCGTCTCTCTAACCCTAGCCCTCAGCATAACGCTAAACCTAGGTCCAAACCTAACCCTAACCGTCTCTCTAAACCTAGCCCAAAACCTAACCCTAACCCTAGGTCCAATCCTAACCCTAACCGTCTCTCTAACCCTAGCCCTCACCTTAACCCTAACCCTAGGTCAAATCCTAACCCTAACTGTCTCTCTAACCCTAGCCATCAACATAACCCTAACGCTAGGTCCAATCCTAACCCTAACCGTCTCTCTAACCCTAGCCCTCAACATAACTCTAACCCTAGGTCCAATCCTAACCCTAACAGTCTCTCTAACCCTAGCCCTCAACATAACTCTAACCCTAGGTCCAATCCTCACCCTAACCGTCTCTCTAACCCTAGCCCTCATCATACCTCTACCCCTAGGTCCAATCCTAACCCTAACCTTCTCTCTAACCCTAGCCCTCAACATAACCCTAACCCTAGGTCCAATCCTCACCCTAACCGTCTCTCTAACCCTAACCCTCAACATAACCCTAACCGTAGGGGTAATCCTAACCCTAACCGTCTCTCTAACCCTAGCCCTCAACATACCCCTAACCCTAGGTCCAATTCTAACCCTAACCGTCTCTCTAACCCTAGCCCTCAACATAACCCGAACCCTAGGTCCAATCCTAACCATAAACGTCTCTCTATCCCGAGCCCTCAACATAACCCTAACCCTAGGTCCAATCCTAACCCTAACCGTCTCTCTAACCCTAGCCCTCAACATAACCCTAAGCCTAGGTCCAATCCTAAACCTAACCGTCTCTCTAACTTTAGCCCTCAACATAACCCTAACCTTATGTCCAATCCTAACCCTAACCGTCTCTCTAACACTAGCCCTCAACATAACCCTAACCGTAGGTCCAATCCTCACCCTAACCGTCTTTCTAACCCTAGCCCTCAACATAAACCTAACCCTAGGTCTAATCCTAACCGTAACCGTCTCTCTAACGCTAGCCCTCAACATAACCCTAACCCTAGGTCCAATCCTAACCCTAACCGTCTCTCTAAACCTAGCCCTCAACATAACCCTAACCCTAGGTCCAATCCTCACTCTAACCGTCTCTCTTACCCTAGCCCTCAACATAACCCTAACCCTAGGTCCAATCCTAAACCTAACCGTCTCTCTAACCCTAGCCCTCAACCTAACCCAAACCCTAGGTCCAATCCTAACCCTAACCGTCTCTCTAACCATAGCCCTCAGCAAAACTCTAACCCTAGGTCCAATCATAACCCTAACCGTCTCTCTAAACCTAGCCCTCAGCATAACGCTAACCCTAGGTCCAATCCTAACCCTAACCGTCTCTCTAACCCTAGCCCTCAACATAACCCTAACCCTAGGTCAAATCCTAAACCTAACTGTCTCTCTAACCCTAGCCCTCAACATAACCCTAACCCTAGGTCCAATCCTAAACCTAACCGTCTCTCTAACCCTAGCCCTCAACATAATTCTAACCCTAGGTCCAATCCTACCCCTAACCGTCTCTCTAACCCTAGCCCTCAACATAACTCTAACCCTAGGTCTTATCCTCACCCTTACCATCTCTCTAAACCTAGCCTTCAAAATAAATCTAACCCTAGGTCCAATCCTAACCCTAACCATCTCTCTAACCCTAGCCCTCAACATAACCCTAACCCTAGGTTCAATCCTCACCCTAACCGTCTCTCTAACCCTAGCCCTCAACATAACTCTACCCCTAGGTCCAATCCTAACCCTAACTGTCTCTCTAACCCTAGCCCTCAACATAACCCTAACCCTAGGTCCAATCCTCACCCTAACCGTCTCTCTAACCGTAGCCCTCAACATAACCCTAACCCTAGGTCCAATCCTCACCCTAACCGTCTCTCAAACCCTAACCCTCAACATAACCCTAACCGTAGGTGCAATCCTAACCCTAACCGTCACTCTAACTCTAGCCCTCAACATACCCCTAACCCTAGGTCCAATTCTAACCCTAACCGTCTCTCTAACCCTAGCCCTCAACATAACCCGAACCCTAGGTCCAAACCTAACCATAAACGTCTCTCTAACCCGAGCCCTCAACATAACCCTAACCCTAGGTCCAATCCTAACCCTAACCGTCTCTCTAACCCTAGCCCTCAATATAACTCTAACCCTAGGTCCAATCCTAACCCTAACAGTCTCTCTAACCGTAGCCCTCAACATAACTCTAACCCTAGGTCTTATCCTCACCCTTACCGTCTCTCTAACCTAGCCTTCAAAATAAATCTAACCCTAGGTCCAATCCTAACCCTAACCGTCTCTCTAACCCTAGCCCTCAACATAACCCTAACCCTAGGTCCAATCCTCACCCTAACCGTCTCTCTAACCCTAGCCCTCAACATAAACCTAACCCTAGGTCTAATCCTAACCGTAACCGTCTCTCTAACCCTAGCCCTCAACATAACCCTAACCCAAGGTCCAATCCTAACCCTAACCGTCTCTCTAACCCTAGCCCTCAACATAACCCTAACCCTAGGTCCAATCCTCACCCTAACCGTCTCTCTAACCCTAGCCCTCAACATAACCCTAACCATAGGTCCAATCCTAAACCCAACCGTCTCTCTAACCCTAGCCCTCAACATAACCCTAACCCTAGGTCCAATCCTAACCCTAACCGTCTCTCTAACCCGAGACCTCAACATAACCCTAACCCTAGGTCCAATCCTAAACCTAACCGTCTCTCTAACTTTAGTCCTCAACATAACCCTAACCCTAGCTCCAATCCTAACCCTAACCATCTCTCTAAACCTAGCCCTCAACATAACCCTAACCCTAGGTGCAATCCTAACCCAACCGTCTCTCTAACCCTAGCCCTCAACATACCTCAAACCCTAGGTCCAATTCTAACCCTAACCGTCTCTCTAAACCTAGCCCTCAACATAACCCTAACCCTAGGTCCAATCCTAACCCTAACCGTGTCTCTAACCCTAGCCCTCAACATATCACTAACCCTAGGTCCATTCCTAACCCTAAACGTCTCTCTAACCCTAGCCCTCAACATAACCCTAACCCTAGGTCCAATCCTAACCCTAACCGTGTCTCTAACCCTAGCCCTCAACATATCACTAACCCCAGGTCCACTCCTAACCCTAAACGTCTCTCTAACCCTAGCCCTCAACATAACCCTAACCCTAGGTCCAATCCTAACCCTAACCGTCTCTCTAACGCTAGCCCTCAACATAACCCTAACCCTAGGTCCAATCCTAAACCTAACCGTCTCTCTAACCCTAGCCCTCAACCTAACCCTAACCCTAGGTCCAATCCTAACCCTAACCGTCTCTCTAAACCTAGCCCAAAACCTAACCCTAACCCTAGGTCCAATCCTAACCCTAACCGTCTCTCTAACCCTAGCCCTCACCTTAACCCTAACCCTAGGTCAAATCCTAACCCTAACTGTCTCTCTAACCCTAGCCATCAACATAACCCTAACGCTAGGTCCAATCCTAACCCTAACCGTCTCTCTATCCCTAGCCCTCAACATAACTCTAACCCTAGGTCCAAACCTAACCCTAACAGTCTCTCTAACCCTAGCCCTCAATATAACTCTAACCCTAGGTCCAATCCTCACCCTAACCGTCTCTCTAACCCTAGCCCTCATCATACCTCTACCCCTAGGTCCAATCCTAACCCTAACCTTCTCTCTAACCCTAGCCCTCAACATAACCCTAACCCTAGGTCCAATCCTCACCCTAACCGTCTCTCTAACCCTAACCCTCAACATAACCCTAACCGTAGGGGCAATCCTAACCCTAACCGTCTCTCTAACCCTAGCCCTCAACATACCCCTAACCCTAGGTCCAATTCTAACCCTAACCGTCTCTCTAACCCTAGCCCTCAACATAACCCGAACCCTAGGGCCAATCCTAACCATAAACGTCTCTCTATCCCGAGCCCTCAACATAACCCTAACCCTAGGTCCAATCCTAACCCTACCGTCTCTCTAACCCTAGCCCTCAACAGAACCCTAACCCTAGGTCCAATCCTAACCCTAACCGTCTCTCTAACACTAGCCGTCAACATAACCCTAACCCTAGGTCCAATCCTAACCCTCACCGTCCCTCTAACCCTAGCCCTCAAATAACCCAAACCCTAGGTCCAATCCTAACCCTAACGCTCTCTCTAACCCTAGCCCTCAACATAACCCTAACCCTAGGTCCAATCCTCACCCTAACCGTCTCTCTAACCCTAGCCCTCAACATAATCCTAAGCCTAGGTCCAATCCTAAACCTAACCGTCTCTGTAACTTTAGCCCTCAACATAACCCTAACCTTATGTCCAATCCTAACCCTAACGGTCTCTCTAACCCTAGCCCTCAACATAACCCTAACCGTAGGTCCAATCCTCCCCCTAACCGTCTTTCTAACCCTAGCCCTCAACATAAACCTAACCCTAGGTCTAATCCTAACCGTAACCGTCTCTCTAACGCTAGCCCTCAACATAACCCTAACCCTAGGTCCAATCCTAACCCTAACCTTCTCTCTAACCCTAGCCCTCAACATAACCCTAACCCTAGGTCCAATCCTCACTCTAATCGTCTCTCTTACCCTAGCCCTCAACTTAACCCTAACCCTAGGTCCAATCCTAAACCTAACCGTCTCTCTAACCCTAGCCCTCAACCTAACCCTAACCCTAGGTCCAATCCTAACCCTAACCGTCTCTCTAACCATAGCCCTCAGCAAAACGCTAACCCTAGGTCCAATCATAACCCTAACCGTCTCTCTAAACCTAGCCCTCAGCATAACGCTAACCCTAGGTCCAATCCTAACCCTAACCGTCTCTCTAACCCTAGCCCTCAACATAACCCTAACCCTAGGTCAAATCCTAACCCTAACTGTCTCTCTAACCCTAGCCCTCAACATAACCCTAACCCTAGGTCCAATCCTAAACCTAACCGTCTCTCTAACCCTAGCCCTCAACATAATTCTAACCCTAGGTCCAATCCTAACCCTAACCGTCTCTCTAACCCTAGCCCTCAACATAACTCTAACCCTAGGTCTTATCCTCACCCTTACCATCTCTCTAAACCTAGCCTTCAAAATAAATCTAACCCTAGGTCCAATCCTAACCCTAACCATCTCTCTAACCCTAGCCCTCAACATAACCCTAACACTAGGTTCAATCCTCACCCTAACCGTCTCTCTAACCCTAGCCCTCAACATAACTCTACCCCTAGGTCCAATCCTAACCCTAACCGTCTCTAACCCTAGCCCTCAACATAACCCTAACCCTAGGTCCAATCGTCACCCTAACCGTCTCTCTAACCCTAGCCCTCAACATAACCCTAACCCTAGGTCCAATCCTCACCCTAACCGACTCTCAAACCCTAACCCTCAACATAACCCTAACCGTAGGTGCAATCCTAACCCTAACCGTCTCTCTAACTCTAGCCCTCAACATACCCCTAACCCTAGGTCCAATTCTAACCCTAACCGTCTCTCTAACCCTAGCCCTCAACATAACCCGAACCCTAGGTCCAATCCTAACCATAAACGTCTCTCTAACCCGAGCCCTCAACATAACCCTAACCCTAGGTCCAATACTAACCCTACCGTCCCTCTAACCCTAGCCCTCAACATAACCCTAAACCTAGGTCAAATCCTTACCCTAACCGTCTCTCTAACCCTAGCCCTCAACATAACCCTATCCCTAGGTCCAATCCTCACCCTAACCGTCTCTCTAACCCTAGCCCTCAACATAACCCTAAGCCTAGGTCCAATCCTAAACCTAACCGTCTCTCTAACTTTAGCCCTCAACATAACCCTAACCTTAGGTCCAAACCTAACCTTAACCGTCTCTCTAACCCTAGCACTCAACATAACCCTAACCCTAGGTCCAATCCTCACCCTAACCGTCTCTCTAACCCTAGGCCTCAACATAAACCTAACCCTAGGTCTAATCCTAACCGTAACCGTCTCTGTAACACTAGCCCTCAACATAACCCTAACCCAAGGTCCAATCCTAACCCTAACCGTCTCTCTAACCCTAGCCCTCAACATAACCCTAACCCTAGGTCCAATCCTCACCCTAACCGTCTCTCTAACCCTAGCCCTCAATATAACCCTAACCCTAGGTCCAATCCTAAACCCAACCGTCTCTCTAACCCTAGCCCTCAACATACCCCTAACCCTAGGTCCAATTCTAACCCTAACCGTCTCTCTAAACCTAGCCCTCAACATAACCCTAACCCTAGGTCCAATCCTAACCATAAACGTCTCTCTAACCCGAGCCCTCAACATAACCCTAACCCTAGGTCCAATCCTAAACCTAACCGTCTCTCTAACCCTAGCCCTCAACCTAACCCTAACCCTAGGTCCAATCCTAACCCTAACCGTCTCTCTAACCATAGCCCTCAGCAAAACGCTAACCCTAGGTCCAATCATAACCCTAACCGTCTCTCTAAACCTAGCCCTCAGCATAACGCTAACCCTAGGTCCAATCCTAACCCTAACCGTCTCTCTAACCCTAGCCCTCAACATAACCCTAACCCTAGGTCAAATCCTAACCCTAACTGTTTCTCTAACCCTAGCCCTCAACATAACCCTAACCCTAGGTCCAATCCTAAACCTAACCGTCTCTCTAACCCTAGCCCTCAACATAATTCTAACCCTAGGTCCAATCCTAACCCTAACCGTCTCTCTAACCCTAGCCCTCAACATAACTCTAACCCTAGGTCTTATCCTCACCCTTACCATCTCTCTAAACCTAGCCTTCAAAATAAATCTAACCCTAGGTCCAATCCTAACCCTAACCATCTCTCTAACCCTAGCCCTCAACATAACCCTAACACTAGGTTCAATCCTCACCCTAACCGTCTCTCTAACCCTAGCCCTCAACATAACTCTACCCCTAGGTCCAATCCTAACCCTAACCGTCTCTAACCCTAGCCCTCAACATAACCCTAACCCTAGGTCCAATCGTCACCCTAACCGTCTCTCTAACCCTAGCCCTCAACATAACCCTAACCCTAGGTCCAATCCTCACCCTAACCGACTCTCAAACCCTAACCCTCAACATAACCCTAACCGTAGGTGCAATCCTAACCCTAACCGTCTCTCTAACTCTAGCCCTCAACATACCCCTAACCCTAGGTCCAATTCTAACCCTAACCGTCTCTCTAACCCTAGCCCTCAACATAACCCGAACCCTAGGTCCAATCCTAACCATAAACGTCTCTCTAACCCGAGCCCTCAACATAACCCTAACCCTAGGTCCAATACTAACCCTACCGTCCCTCTAACCCTAGCCCTCAACATAACCCTAAACCTAGGTCAAATCCTTACCCTAACCGTCTCTCTAACCCTAGCCCTCAACATAACCCTATCCCTAGGTCCAATCCTCACCCTAACCGTCTCTCTAACCCTAGCCCTCAACATAACCCTAAGCCTAGGTCCAATCCTAAACCTAACCGTCTCTCTAACTTTAGCCCTCAACATAACCCTAACTTTAGGTCCAAACCTAACCTTAACCGTCTCTCTAACCCTAGCACTCAACATAACCCTAACCCTAGGTCCAATCCTCACCCTAACCGTCTCTCTAACCCTAGGCCTCAACATAAACCTAACCCTAGGTCTAATCCTAACCGTAACCGTCTCTCTAACACTAGCCCTCAACATAACCCTAACCCAAGGTCCAATCCTAACCCTAACCGTCTCTCTAACCCTAGCCCTCAACATAACCCTAACCCTAGGTCCAATCCTCACCCTAACCGTCTCTCTAACCCTAGCCCTCAATATAACCCTAACCCTAGGTCCAATCCTAAACCCAACCGTCTCTCTAACCCTAGCCCTCAACATACCCCTAACCCTAGGTCCAATTCTAACCCTAACCGTCTCTCTAAACCTAGCCCTCAACATAACCCTAACCCTAGGTCCAATCCTAACCATAAACGTCTCTCTAACCCGAGCCCTCAACATAACCCTAACCCTAGGTCCAATCCTAACCATAAACGTCTCTCTAACCCGAGCCCTCAACATAACCCTAACCCTAGGTCCAATCCTGACCCTACAGTCTCTCTAACGCTAGACCTCAAAATAACCCTAACCCTAGGTCCAATCCTAACCCTAACCGTGTCTCTAACCCTAGCCCTCAACATATCCCTAACCCTAGGTCCACTCCTAACCCTAAACGTCTCTCTAACCCTGGCCCTCAACATAACCCTAACCCTAGGTCCAATCCTAACCCTAACCGTCTCTCTAACCCTAGCCCTCAACATAACCCTAACCCTAGGTCCAATCCTAAACCTAACCGTCTCTCTAACCCTAGCCCTCAACCTAACCCTAACCCTAGGTCCAATCCTAACCCTATTCGTCTCTCTAACCCTAGCCCTCAACATAATTCTAACCCTAGGTCCAATCCTAACCCTAACCGTCTCTCTAACCCTAGCCCTCAACATAACTCTAACCCTAGGTCTTATCCTCACCCTTACCATCTCTCTAAACCTAGCCTTCAAAATAAATCTAACCCTAGGTCCAATCCTAACCCTAACCATCTCTCTAACCCTAGCCCTCAACATAACCCTAACCCTAGGTTCAATGCTCACCCTAACCGTCTCTCTAACCCTAGCCCTCAACATAACTCTACCCCTAGGTCCAATCCTAACCCTAACCGTCTCTCTAACCCTAGCACTCAACATAACCCTAACCCTAGGTCCAATCCTCACCCTAACCGTCTCTCTAACCCTAGGCCTCAACATAAACCTAACCCTAGGTCTAATCCTAACCGTAACCGTCTCTCTAACACTAGCCCTCAACATAACCCTAACCCAAGGTCCAATCCTAACCCTAACCGTCTCTCTAACCCTAGCCCTCAACATAACCCTAAACCTAGGTCCAATCCTCACCCTAACCGTCTCTCTAACCCTAGCCCTCAATATAACCCTAACCCTAGGTCCAATCCTAAACCCAACCGTCTCTCTAACCCTAGCCCTCAACATACCCCTAACCCTAGGTCCAATTCTAACCCTAACCGTCTCTCTAAACCTAGCCCTCAACATAACCCTAACCCTAGGTCCAATCCTAACCATAAACGTCTCTCTAACCCGAGCCCTCAACATAACCCTAACCCTAGGTCCAATCCTAACCATAAACGTCTCTCTAACCCGAGCCCTCAACATAACCCTAACCCTAGGTCCAATCCTGACCCTACAGTCTCTCTAACGCTAGACCTCAAAATAACCCTAACCCTAGGTCCAATCCTAACCCTAACCGTGTCTCTAACCCTAGCCCTCAACATATCCCTAACCCTAGGTCCACTCCTAACCCTAAACGTCTCTCTAACCCTGGCCCTCAACATAACCCTAACCCTAGGTCCAATCCTAACCCTAACCGTCTCTCTAACCCTAGCCCTCAACATATCCCTAACCCTAGGTCCACTCCTAACCCTAAACGTCTCTCTAACCCTGGCCCTCAACATAACCCTAACCCTAGGTCCAATACTAACCCTACCGTCCCTCTAACCCTAGCCCTCAACATAACCCTAAACCTAGGTCAAATCCTTACCCTAACCGTCTCTCTAACCCTAGCCCTCAACATAACCCTATCCCTAGGTCCAATCCTCACCCTAACCGTCTCTCTAACCCTAGCCCTCAACATAACCCTAAGCCTAGGTCCAATCCTAAACCTAACCGTCTCTCTAACTTTAGCCCTCAACATAACCCTAACCTTAGGTCCAAACCTAACCTTAACCGTCTCTCTAACCCTAGCACTCAACATAACCCTAACCCTAGGTCCAATCCTCACCCTAACCGTCTCTCTAACCCTAGGCCTCAACATAAACCTAACCCTAGGTCTAATCCTAACCGTAACCGTCTCTCTAACACTAGCCCTCAACATAACCCTAACCCAAGGTCCAATCCTAACCCTAACCGTCTCTCTAACCCTAGCCCTCAACATAACCCTAACCCTAGGTCCAATCCTCACCCTAACCGTCTCTCTAACCCTAGCCCTCAATATAACCCTAACCCTAGGTCCAATCCTAAACCCAACCGTCTCTCTAACCCTAGCCCTCAACATACCCCTAACCCTAGGTCCAATTCTAACCCTAACCGTCTCTCTAAACCTAGCCCTCAACATAACCCTAACCCTAGGTCCAATCCTAACCATAAACGTCTCTCTAACCCGAGCCCTCAACATAACCCTAACCCTAGGTCCAATCCTAAACCTAACCGTCTCTCTAACCCTAGCCCTCAACCTAACCCTAACCCTAGGTCCAATCCTAACCCTAACCGTCTCTCTAACCATAGCCCTCAGCAAAACGCTAACCCTAGGTCCAATCATAACCCTAACCGTCTCTCTAAACCTAGCCCTCAGCATAACGCTAACCCTAGGTCCAATCCTAACCCTAACCGTCTCTCTAACCCTAGCCCTCAACATAACCCTAACCCTAGGTCAAATCCTAACCCTAACTGTTTCTCTAACCCTAGCCCTCAACATAACCCTAACCCTAGGTCCAATCCTAAACCTAACCGTCTCTCTAACCCTAGCCCTCAACATAATTCTAACCCTAGGTCCAATCCTAACCCTAACCGTCTCTCTAACCCTAGCCCTCAACATAACTCTAACCCTAGGTCTTATCCTCACCCTTACCATCTCTCTAAACCTAGCCTTCAAAATAAATCTAACCCTAGGTCCAATCCTAACCCTAACCATCTCTCTAACCCTAGCCCTCAACATAACCCTAACACTAGGTTCAATCCTCACCCTAACCGTCTCTCTAACCCTAGCCCTCAACATAACTCTACCCCTAGGTCCAATCCTAACCCTAACCGTCTCTAACCCTAGCCCTCAACATAACCCTAACCCTAGGTCCAATCGTCACCCTAACCGTCTCTCTAACCCTAGCCCTCAACATAACCCTAACCCTAGGTCCAATCCTCACCCTAACCGACTCTCAAACCCTAACCCTCAACATAACCCTAACCGTAGGTGCAATCCTAACCCTAACCGTCTCTCTAACTCTAGCCCTCAACATACCCCTAACCCTAGGTCCAATTCTAACCCTAACCGTCTCTCTAACCCTAGCCCTCAACATAACCCGAACCCTAGGTCCAATCCTAACCATAAACGTCTCTCTAACCCGAGCCCTCAACATAACCCTAACCCTAGGTCCAATACTAACCCTACCGTCCCTCTAACCCTAGCCCTCAACATAACCCTAAACCTAGGTCAAATCCTTACCCTAACCGTCTCTCTAACCCTAGCCCTCAACATAACCCTATCCCTAGGTCCAATCCTCACCCTAACCGTCTCTCTAACCCTAGCCCTCAACATAACTCTAACCCTAGGTCTTATCCTCACCCTTACCATCTCTCTAAACCTAGCCTTCAAAATAAATCTAACCCTAGGTCCAATCCTAACCCTAACCATCTCTCTAACCCTAGCCCTCAACATAACCCTAACCCTAGGTTCAATGCTCACCCTAACCGTCTCTCTAACCCTAGCCCTCAACATAACTCTACCCCTAGGTCCAATCCTAACCCTAACCGTCTCTCTAACCCTAGCACTCAACATAACCCTAACCCTAGGTCCAATCCTCACCCTAACCGTCTCTCTAACCCTAGGCCTCAACATAAACCTAACCCTAGGTCTAATCCTAACCGTAACCGTCTCTCTAACACTAGCCCTCAACATAACCCTAACCCAAGGTCCAATCCTAACCCTAACCGTCTCTCTAACCCTAGCCCTCAACATAACCCTAAACCTAGGTCCAATCCTCACCCTAACCGTCTCTCTAACCCTAGCCCTCAATATAACCCTAACCCTAGGTCCAATCCTAAACCCAACCGTCTCTCTAACCCTAGCCCTCAACATACCCCTAACCCTAGGTCCAATTCTAACCCTAACCGTCTCTCTAAACCTAGCCCTCAACATAACCCTAACCCTAGGTCCAATCCTAACCATAAACGTCTCTCTAACCCGAGCCCTCAACATAACCCTAACCCTAGGTCCAATCCTAACCATAAACGTCTCTCTAACCCGAGCCCTCAACATAACCCTAACCCTAGGTCCAATCCTGACCCTACAGTCTCTCTAACGCTAGACCTCAAAATAACCCTAACCCTAGGTCCAATCCTAACCCTAACCGTGTCTCTAACCCTAGCCCTCAACATATCCCTAACCCTAGGTCCACTCCTAACCCTAAACGTCTCTCTAACCCTGGCCCTCAACATAACCCTAACCCTAGGTCCAATCCTAACCCTAACCGTCTCTCTAACCCTAGCCCTCAACATAACCCTAACCCTAGGTCCAATCCTAAACCTAACCGTCTCTCTAACCCTAGCCCTCAACCTAACCCAAACCCTAGGTCCAATCCTAACCCTATACGTCTCTCTAACCCTAGCCCTCAACATAACCCTAACCCTAGGTCCAATCCTAAACCTAACCTTCTCTCTAACCCTAGCCCTCACCTTAACCCTAACCCTAGGTCAAATCCTAACCCTAACTGTCTCTCTAACCCTAGCCATCAACATAACCCTAACCCTAGGTCCAATCCTAACCCTAACCGTCTCTCTAACCCTAGCCCTCAACATAACTCTAACCCTAGGTCCAATCCTAACCCTAACAGTCTCTCTAACCGTAGCCCTCAACATAACTCTAACCCTAGGTCTTATCCTCACCCTTACCGTCTCTCTAACCTAGCCTTCAAAATAAATCTAAACCTAGGTCCAATCCTAACCCTAACCGTCTCTCTAACCCTAGCCCTCCACATAACCCTAACCCTAGGTCCAATCCTCACCCTAACCGTCTCTCTAACCCTAGCCCTCAACATAAACCTAACCCTAGGTCTAATCCTAACCGTAACCGTCTCTCTAACCCTAGCCCTCAACATAACCCTAACCCAAGGTCCAATCCTAACCCTAACCGTCTCTCTAACCCTAGCCCTCAACATAACCCTAACCGTAGGTCCAATCCTCACCCTAACCGTCTCTCTAACCCTAGCCCTCAACATAACCCTAACCCTAGGTCCAATCCTAAACCCAACCGTCTCTCTAACCCTAGCCCTCAACATACCCCTAACCCTAGGTCCAATTCTAACCCTAACCGTCTTTCTAAACCTAGCCCTCAAAATAACCCGAACCCTAGGACCAATCCTAACCCTGACGGACTCTCTAACCCTAGCCCTCAACTTAACCCTAACCCAAGGTCCAATACTAACCCTACCGTCTCTCTAACCCTAGCCCTCAACAGAACCCTAACCCTAGGTCCAATCCTAACCCTAACCGTCTCTCTAACACTAGCCGTCAACATAACCCTAACCCTAGGTCCAATCCTAACCCTCACCGTCCCTCTAAATCTCGCCCTCAACATAACCCTAACCCTAGGTCAAATCCTTACCCTAACCGTCTCTCTAACCCTAGCCCTCAACATAACCCTAACCCTAGGTCCAATCCTCACCCTAACCGTCTCTCTAACCCTAGCCCTCAACATAACCCTAAGCCTAGGTCCAATCCTAAACCTAACCGTCTCTCTAACTTTAGCCCTCAACATAACCCTAACCTTAGGTCCAAACCTAACCTTAACCGTCTCTCTAACCCTAGCACTCAACATAACCCTAACCCTAGGTCCAATCCTCACCCTAACCGTCTCTCTAACCCTAGCCTTCAACATAAACCTAACCCTAGGTCTAATCCTAACCGTAACCGTCTCTCTAACCCTAGCCCTAAACATAACCCTAACCCAAGGTCCAATCCTAACCCTAACCGTCTCTCTAACCCTAGCCCTCAACATAACCCTAACCCTAGGTCCAATTCTAACCCTAACCGTCTCTCTAACCCTAGCCCTCAATATAACCCTAACCCTAGGTCCAATCCTAAACCCAACCGTCTCTCTAAACCTAGCCCTCAACATACCCCTAACCCTAGGCCCAATTCTAACCCTAACCGTCTCTCTAAACCTAGCCCTCAACATAACCCTAACCCTAGGTCCAATCCTAACCATAAACGTCTCTCTAACCCGAGCCCTCAACATAACCCTAACCCTAGGTCCAATCCTAACCATAAACGTCTCTCTAACCCGAGCCCTCAACATAACCCTAACCCTAGGTCCAATCCTAACCCTACAGTCTCTCTAACGCTAGACCTCAAAATAACCCTAACCCTAGGTCCAATCCTAACCCTAACCGTGTCTCTAACCCTAGCCCTCAACATATCCCTAACCCTAGGTCCACTCCTAACCCTAAACGTCTCTCTAACCCTGACCCTCAACATAACCCTAACCCTAGGTCCAATCCTAACCCTAACCGTCTCTCTAACCCTAGCCCTCAACATAACTCTAACCCTAGGTCCAATCCTAAACCTAACCATCTCTCTAACCCTAGCCCTCAACCTAACCCTAACCCTAGGTCCAATCCTAACCCTATTCGTCTCTCTAAACCTTGCCCTCAACATAACCCTAACCCTAGGTCCAATCCTAACCCTAACCGTCTCTCTAACCCTAGCCCTCAGCATAACGCTAAACCTAGGTCCAATCCTAACCCTAACCGTCTCTCTAAACTTAGCCCTAAACCTAACCCTAACCCTAGGTCCAATCCTAACCCTAACCGTCTCTCTAACCCTAGCCCTCACCTTAACCCTAACCCTAGGTCAAATCCTAACCCTAACTGTCTCTCTAACCCTAGCCATCAACATAACCCTAACCCTAGGTCCAATTCTAACCCTAACCGTCTCTCTAACCCTAGCCCTCAACAGAACCCTAACCCTAGGTCCAATCCTAACCCTAACCGTCTCTCTAACACTAGCCGTCAACATAACCCTAACCCTAGGTCCAATCCTAACCCTCACCGTCCCTCTAACCCTAGCCCTCAAATAACCCAAACCCTAGGTCCAATCCTAACCCTAACCCTCTCTCTAACCCTAGCCCTCAACATAACCCTAACCCTAGGTCCAATCCTCACCCTAACCGTCTCTCTAACCCTAGCCCTCAACATAATCCTAAGCCTAGGTCCAATCCTAAACCTAACCGTCTCTGTAACTTTAGCCCTCAACATAACCCTAACCTTATGTCCAATCCTAACCCTAACAGTCTCTCTAACCCTAGCCCTCAACATAACCCTAACCGTAGGTCCAATCCTCCCCCTAACCGTCTTTCTAACCCTAGCCCTCAACATAAACCTAACCCTAGGTCTCATCCTAACCGTAACCGTCTCTCTAACGCTAGCCCTCAACATAACCCTAACCCTAGGTCCAATCCTAACCCTAACCTTCTCTCTAACCCTAGCCCTCAACATAACCCTAACCCTAGGTCCAATCCTCACTCTAATCGTCTCTCTTACCCTAGCCCTCAACTTAACCCTAACCCTAGGTCCAATCCTAAACCTAACCGTCTCTCTAACCCTAGCCCTCAACCTAACCCTAACCCTAGGTCCAATCCTAACCCTAACCGTCTCTCTAACCATAGCCCTCAGCAAAACGCTAACCCTAGGTCCAATCATAACCCTAACCGTCTCTCTAAACCTAGCCCTCAGCATAACGCTAACCCTAGGTCCAATCCTAACCCTAACCGTCTCTCTAACCCTAGCCCTCAACATAACCCTAACCCTAGGTCAAATCCTAACCCTAACTGTCTCTCTAACCCTAGCCCTCAACATAACCCTAACCCTAGGTCCAATCCTAAACCTAACCGTCTCTCTAACCCTAGCCCTCAACATAATTCTAACCCTAGGTCCAATCCTAACCCTAACCGTCTCTCTAACCCTAGCCCTCAACATAACTCTAACCCTAGGTCTTATCCTCACCCTTACCATCTCTCTAAACCTAGCCTTCAAAATAAATCTAACCCTAGGTCCAATCCTAACCCTAACCATCTCTCTAACCCTAGCCCTCAACATAACCCTAACCCTAGGTTCAATCCTCACCCTAACCGTCTCTCTAACCCTAGCCCTCAACATAACTCTACCCCTAGGTCCAATCCTAACCCTAACCGTCTCTAACCCTAGCCCTCAACATAACCCTAACCCTAGGTCCAATCCTCACCCTAACCGTCTCTCTAACCCTAGCCCTCAACATAACCCTAACCCTAGGTCCAATCCTCACCCTAACCGACTCTCAAACCCTAACCCTCAACATAACCCTAACCGTAGGTGCAATCCTAACCCTAACCGTCTCTCTAACTCTAGCCCTCAACATACCCCTAACCCTAGGTCCAATTCTAACCCTAACCGTCTCTCTAACCCTAGCCCTCAACATAACCCGAACCCTAGGTCCAATCCTAACCATAAACGTCTCTCTAACCCGAGCCCTCAACATAACCCTAACCCTAGGTCCAATACTAACCCTACCGTCCCTCTAACCCTAGCCCTCAACGTAACCCTAAACCTAGGTCAAATCCTTACCCTAACCGTCTCTCTAACCCTAGCCCTCAACATAACCCTATCCCTAGGTCCAATCCTCACCCTAACCGTCTCTCTAACCCTAGCCCTCAACATAACCCTAAGCCTAGGTCCAATCCTAACCCTAACCGTCTCTCTCACCCTAGCCCTCAACATAACCCTAACCCTAGGTCCAATCCTAAACCTAACCGTCTCTCTAACCCTAGCCCTCAACCTAACCCTAACCCTAGGTCCAATCCTAACCCTATTCGTCTCTCTAACCCTAGCCCTCAACATAATTCTAACCCTAGGTCCAATCCTAAACCTAACCGTCTCTCTAACCCTAGCCCTCAACCTAACCCTAACCCTAGGTCCAATCCTAACCCTATTCGTCTCTCTAACCCTAGCCCTCAACATAATTCTAACCCTAGGTCCAATCCTAACCCTAACCGTCTCTCTAACCCTAGCCCTCAACATAACTCTAACCCTAGGTCTTATCCTCACCCTTACCATCTCTCTAAACCTAGCCTTCAAAATAAATCTAACCCTAGGTCCAATCCTAACCCTAACCATCTCTCTAACCCTAGCCCTCAACATAACCCTAACCCTAGGTTCAATCCTCACCCTAACCGTCTCTCTAACCCTAGCCCTCAACATAACTCTACCCCTAGGTCCAATCCTAACCCTAACCGTCTCTCTAACCCTAGCACTCAACATAACCCTAACCCTAGGTCCAATCCTCACCCTAACCGTCTCTCTAACCCTAGGCCTCAACATAAACCTAACCCTAGGTCTAATCCTAACCGTAACCGTCTCTCTAACACTAGCCCTCAACATAACCCTAACCCAAGGTCCAATCCTAACCCTAACCGTCTCTCTAACCCTAGCCCTCAACATAACCCTAACCCTAGGTCCAATCCTCACCCTAACCGTCTCTCTAACCCTAGCCCTCAATATAACCCTAACCCTAGGTCCAATCCTAAACCCAACCGTCTCTCTAACCCTAGCCCTCAACATACCCCTAACCCTAGGTCCAATTCTAACCCAAACCGTCTCTCTAAACCTAGCCCTCAACATAACCCTAACCCTAGGTCCAATCCTAACCATAAACGTCTCTCTAACCCGAGCCCTCAACATAACCCTAACCCTAGGTCCAATCCTAACCATAAACGTCTCTCTAACCCGAGCCCTCAACATAACCCTAACCCTAGGTCCAATCCTGACCCTACAGTCTCTCTAACGCTAGACCTCAAAATAACCCTAACCCTAGGTCCAATCCTAACCCTAAACGTGTCTCTAACCCTAGCCCTCAACATATCCCTAACCCTAGGTCCACTCCTAACCCTAAACGTCTCTCTAACCCTGGCCCTCAAGATAACCCTAACCCTAGGTCCAATCCTAACCCTAACCGTCTCTCTAACCCTAGCCCTCAACATAACCCTAACCTTAGGTCCAATCCTAAACCTAACCGTCTCTCTAACCCTAGCCCTCAACCTAACCCAAACCCTAGGTCCAATCCTAACCCTATTCGTCTCTCTAACCCTAGCCCTCAACATAACCCTAACCCTAGGTCCAATCCTAAACCTAACCTTCTCTCTAACCCTAGCCCTCACCTTAACCCTAACCCTAGGTCAAATCCTAACCCTAACTGTCTCTCTAACCCTAGCCATCAACATAACCCTAACCCTAGGTCCAATCCTAACCCTAACCGTCTCTCTAACCCTAGCCCTCAACATAACTCTAACCCTAGGTCCAATCCTAACCCTAACAGTCTCTCTAACCGTAGCCCTCAACATAACTCTAACCCTAGGTCTTATCCTCACCCTAACCGTCTCTCTAACCCTAGCCTTCAACATAAACCTAACCCTAGGTCTAATCCTAACCGTAACCGTCTCTCTAACCCTAGCCCTAAACATAACCCTAACCCAAGGTCCAATCCTAACCCTAACCGTCTCTCTAACCCTAGCCCTCAACAAAACCCTAACCCTAGGTCCAATTCTAACCCTAACCGTCTCTCTAACCCTAGCCCTCAATATAACCCTAACCCTAGGTCCAATCCTAAACCCAACCGTCTCTCTAAACCTAGCCCTCAACATACCCCTAACCCTAGGCCCAATTCTAACCCTAACCGTCTCTCTAAACGTAGCCCTCAACATAACCCTAACCCTAGGTCCAATCCTAACCATAAACGTCTCTCTAACCCGAGCCCTCAACATAACCCTAACCCTAGGTCCAATCCTAACCATAAACGTCTCTCTAACCCGAGCCCTCAACATAACCCTAACCCTAGGTCCAATCCTAACCCTACAGTCTCTCTAACGCTAGACCTCAAAATAACCCTAACCCTAGGTCCAATCCTAACCCTAACCGTGTCTCTAACCCTAGCCCTCAACATATCCCTAACCCTAGGTCCACTCCTAACCCTAAACGTCTCTCTAACCCTGACCCTCAACATAACCCTAACCCTAGGTCCAATCCTAACCCTAACCGTCTCTCTAACCCTAGCCCTCAACATAACCCTAACCCTAGGTCCAATCCTAAACCTAACCGTCTCTCTAAACCTAGCCCTCAACCTAACCCTAACCCTAGGTCCAATCCTAACCCTATTCGTCTCTCTAAACCTTGCCCTCAACATAACCCTAACCCTAGGTCCAATCCTAACCCTAACCGTCTCTCTAACCCTAGCCCTCAGCATAACGCTAAACCTAGGTCCAATCCTAACCCTAACCGTCTCTCTAAACTTAGCCCTAAACCTAACCCTAACCCTAGGTCCAATCCTAACCCTAACCGTCTCTCTAACCCTAGCCCTCACCTTAACCCTAACCCTAGGTCAAATCCTAACCCTAACTGTCTCTCTAACCCTAGCCATCAACATAACCCTAACCCTAGGTCCAATTCTAACCCTAACCGTCTCTCTAACCCTAGCCCTCAACATAACCCGAACCCTAGGGCCAATCCTAACCATAAACGTCTCTCTATCCCGAGCCCTCAACATAACCCTAACCCTAGGTCCAATCCTAACCCTACCGTCTCTCTAACCCTAGCCCTCAACAGAACCCTAACCCTAGGTCCAATCCTAACCCTAACCGTCTCTCTAACACTAGCCGTCAACATAACCCTAACCCTAGGTCCAATCCTAACCCTCAGCGTCCCTCTAACCCTAGCCCTCAAATAACCCAAACCCTAGGTCCAATCCTAACCCTAACCCTCTCTCTAACCCTAGCCCTCAACATAACCCTAACCCTAGGTCCAATCCTCACCCTAACCGTCTCTCTAACCCTAGCCCTCAACATAATCCTAAGCCTAGGTCCAATCCTAAACCTAACCGTCTCTGTAACTTTAGCCCTCAACATAACCCTAACCTTATGTCCAATCCTAACCCTAACAGTCTCTCTAACCCTAGCCCTCAACATAACACTAACCGTAGGTCCAATCCTCCCCCTAACCGTCTTTCTAACCCTAGCCCTCAACATAAACCTAACCCTAGGTCTCATCCTAACCGTAACCGTCTCTCTAACGCTAGCCCTCAACATAACCCTAACCCTAGGTCCAATCCTAACCCTAACCTTCTCTCTAACCCTAGCCCTCAACATAACCCTAACCCTAGGTCCAATCCTCACTCTAATCGTCTCTCTTACCCTAGCCCTCAACTTAACCCTAACCCTAGGTCCAATCCTAAACCTAACCGTCTCTCTAACCCTAGCCCTCAACCTAACCCTAACCCTAGGTCCAATCCTAACCCTAACCGTCTCTCTAACCATAGCCCTCAGCAAAACGCTAACCCTAGGTCCAATCATAACCCTAACCGTCTCTCTAAACCTAGCCCTCAGCAAAACGCTAACCCTAGGTCCAATCCTAACCCTGACCGTCTCTCTAACCCTAGCCCTCAACATAACCCTAACCCTAGGTCAAATCCTAACCCTAACTGTCTCTCTAACCCTAGCCCTCAACATAACCCTAACCCTAGGTCCAATCCTAAACCTAACCGTCTCTCTAACCCTAGCCCTCAACATAATTCTAACCCTAGGTCCAATCCTAACCCTAACCGTCTCTCTAACCCTAGCCCTCAACATAACTCTAACCCTAGGTCTTATCCTCACCCTTACCATCTCTCTAAACCTAGCCTTCAAAATAAATCTAACCCTAGGTCCAATCCTAACCCTAACCATCTCTCTAACCCTAGCCCTCAACATAACCCTAACCCTAGGTTCAATCCTCACCCTAACCGTCTCTCTAACCCTAGCCCTCAACATAACTCTACCCCTAGGTCCAATCCTAACCCTAACCGTCTCTAACCCTAGCCCTCAACATAACCCTAACCCTAGGTCCAATCCTCACCCTAACCGTCTCTCTAACCCTAGCCCTCAACATAACCCTAACCCTAGGTCCAATCCTCACCCTAACCGACTCTCAAACCCTAACCCTCAACATAACCCTAACCGTAGGTGCAATCCTAACCCTAACCGTCTCTCTAACTCTAGCCCTCAACATACCCCTAACCCTAGGTCCAATTCTAACCCTAACCGTCTCTCTAACCCTAGCCCTCAACATAACCCGAACCCTAGGTCCAATCCTAACCATAAACGTCTCTCTAACCCGAGCCCTCAACATAACCCTAACCCTAGGTCCAATACTAACCCTACCGTCCCTCTAACCCTAGCCCTCAACATAACCCTAAACCTAGGTCAAATCCTTACCCTAACCGTCTCTCTAACCCTAGCCCTCAACATAACCCTATCCCTAGGTCCAATCCTCACCCTAACCGTCTCTCTAACCCTAGCCCTCAACATAACCCTAAGCCTAGGTCCAATCCTAACCCTAACCGTCTCTCTAACCCTAGCCCTCAACATAACCCTAACCCTAGGTCCAATCCTAAACCTAACCGTCTCTCTAACCCTAGCCCTCAACCTAACCCTAACCCTAGGTCCAATCCTAACCCTATTCGTCTCTCTAACCCTAGCCCTCAACATAATTCTAACCCTAGGTCCAATCCTAAACCTAACCGTCTCTCTAACCCTAGCCCTCAACCTAACCCTAACCCTAGGTCCAATCCTAACCCTATTCGTCTCTCTAACCCTAGCCCTCAACATAATTCTAACCCTAGGTCCAATCCTAACCCTAACCGTCTCTCTAACCCTAGCCCTCAACATAACTCTAACCCTAGGTCTTATCCTCACCCTTACCATCTCTCTAAACCTAGCCTTCAAAATAAATCTAACCCTAGGTCCAATCCTAACCCTAACCATCTCTCTAACCCTAGCCCTCAACATAACCCTAACCCTAGGTTCAATCCTCACCCTAACCGTCTCTCTAACCCTAGCCCTCAACATAACTCTACCCCTAGGTCCAATCCTAACCCTAACCGTCTCTCTAACCCTAGCACTCAACATAACCCTAACCCTAGGTCCAATCCTCACCCTAACCGTCTCTCTAACCCTAGGCCTCAACATAAACCTAACCCTAGGTCTAATCCTAACCGTAACCGTCTCTCTAACACTAGCCCTCAACATAACCCTAACCCAAGGTCCAATCCTAACCCTAACCGTCTCTCTAACCCTAGCCCTCAACATATCCCTAAACCTAGGTCCAATCCTCACCCTAACCGTCTCTCTAACCCTAGCCCTCAATATAACCCTAACCCTAGGTCCAATCCTAAACCCAACCGTCTCTCTAACCCTAGCCCTCAACATACCCCTAACCCTAGGTCCAATTCTAACCCAAACCGTCTCTCTAAACCTAGCCCTCAACATAACCCTAACCCTAGGTCCAATCCTAACCATAAACGTCTCTCTAACCCGAGCCCTCAACATAACCCTAACCCTAGGTCCAATCCTAACCATAAACGTCTCTCTAACCCGAGCCCTCAACATAACCCTAACCCTAGGTCCAATCCTGACCCTACAGTCTCTCTAACGCTAGACCTCAAAATAACCCTAACCCTAGGTCCAATCCTAACCCTAACCGTGTCTCTAACCCTAGCCCTCAACATATCCCTAACCCTAGGTCCACTCCTAACCCTAAACGTCTCTCTAACCCTGGCCCTCAACATAACCCTAACCCTAGGTCCAATCCTAACCCTAACCGTCTCTCTAACCCTAGCCCTCAACATAACCCTAACCCTAGGTCCAATCCTAAACCTAACCGTCTCTCTAACCCTAGCCCTCAACCTAACCCAAACCCTAGGTCCAATCCTAACCCTATTCGTCTCTCTAACCCTAGCCCTCAACATAACCCTAACCCTAGGTCCAATCCTAAACCTAACCTTCTCTCTAACCCTAGCCCTCACCTTAACCCTAACCCTAGGTCAAATCCTAACCCTAACTGTCTCTCTAACCCTAGCCATCAACATAACCCTAACCCTAGGTCCAATCCTAACCCTAACCGTCTCTCTAACCCTAGCCCTCAACATAACTCTAACCCTAGGTCCAATCCTAACACTAACAGTCTCTCTAACCGTAGCCCTCAACATAACTCTAACCCTAGGTCTTATCCTCACCCTTACCGTCTCTCTAACCTAGCCTTCAAAATAAATCTAAACCTAGGTCCAATCCTAACCCTAACCGTCTCTCTAACCCTAGCCCTCAACATAACCCTAACCCTAGGTCCAATCCTCACCCTAACCGTCTCTCTAACCCTAGCCCTCAACATAAACCTAACCCTAGGTCTAATCCTAACCGTAACCGTCTCTCCTACCCTAGCCCTCAACATAACCCTAACCCAAGGTCCAATCCTAACCCTAACCGTCTCTCTAACCCTAGCCCTCAACATAACCCTAACCGTAGGTCCAATCCTCACCCTAACCGTCTCTCTAACCCTAGCCCTCAACATAACCCTAACCCTAGGTCCAATCCTAAACCCAACCGTCTCTCTAACCCTAGCCCTCAACATACCCCTAACCCTAGGTCCAATTCTAACCCTAACCGTCTTTCTAAACCTAGCCCTCAAAATAACCCGAACCCTAGGACCAATCCTAACCCTGACGGTCTCTCTAACCCTAGCCCTCAACTTAACCCTAACCCAAGGTCCAATACTAACCCTACCGTCTCTCTAACCCTAGCCCTCAACAGAACCCTAACCCTAGGTCCAATCCTAACCCTAACCGTCTCTCTAACACTAGCCGTCAACATAACCCTAACCCTAGGTCCAATCCTAACCCTCACCGTCCCTCTAAATCTCGCCCTCAACATAACCCTAACCCTAGGTCAAATCCTTACCCTAACCGTCTCTCTAACCCTAGCCCTCAACATAACCCTAACCCTAGGTCCAATCCTCACCCTAACCGTCTCTCTAACCCTAGCCCTCAACATAACCCTAAGCCTAGGTCCAATCCTAAACCTAACCGTCTCTCTAACTTTAGCCCTCAACATAACCCTAACCTTAGGTCCAAACCTAACCTTAACCGTCTCTGTAACCCTAGCACTCAACATAACCCTAACCCTAGGTCCAATCCTCACCCTAACCGTCTCTCTAACCCTAGCCTTCAACATAAACCTAACCCTAGGTCTAATCCTAACCGTAACCGTCTCTCTAACCCTAGCCCTAAACATAACCCTAACCCAAGGTCCAATCCTAACCCTAACCGTCTCTCTAACCCTAGCCCTCAACATAACCCTAACCCTAGGTCCAATTCTAACCCTAACCGTCTCTCTAACCCTAGCCCTCAACATAACCCTAACCCTAGGTCCAATTCTAACCCTAACCGTCTCTCTAACCCTAGCCCTCAATATAACCCTAACCCTAGGTCCAATCCTAAACCCAACCGTCTCTCTAAACCTAGCCCTCAACATACCCCTAACCCTAGGTCCAATTCTAACCCTAACCGTCTCTCTAAACCTAGCCCTCAACATAACCCTAACCCTAGGTCCAATCCTAACCCTAACCGTCTCTCTAAACCTAGCCCTCAACATAACCCTAACCCTAGGTCCAATCCTAACCCTAACCGTCTCTCTAACCCTAGCCCTCAACATAACCCTAACCCAAGGTCCAATCCTAACCCTAACCGTCTCTCTAACCCTAGCCCTCAACATAACCCTAACCCTAGGTCCAATCCTAACCATAAACGTCTCTCTAACCCGAGCCCTCAACATAACCCTAACCCTAGGTCCAATCCTAACCATAAACGTCTCTCTAACCCGAGCCCTCAACATAACCCTAACCCTAGGTCCAATCCTGACCCTACAGTCTCTCTAACGCTAGACCTCAAAATAACCCTAACCCTAGGTCCAATCCTAACCCTAAACGTGTCTCTAACCCTAGCCCTCAACATATCCCTAACCCTAGGTCCACTCCTAACCCTAAACGTCTCTCTAACCCTGGCCCTCAAGATAACCCTAACCCTAGGTCCAATCCTAACCCTAACCGTCTCTCTAACCCTAGCCCTCAACATAACCCTAACCTTAGGTCCAATCCTAAACCTAACCGTCTCTCTAACCCTAGCCCTCAACCTAACCCAAACCCTAGGTCCAATCCTAACCCTATTCGTCTCTCTAACCCTAGCCCTCAACATAACCCTAACCCTAGGTCCAATCCTAAACCTAACCTTCTCTCTAACCCTAGCCCTCACCTTAACCCTAACCCTAGGTCAAATCCTAACCCTAACTGTCTCTCTAACCCTAGCCATCAACATAACCCTAACCCTAGGTCCAATCCTAACCCTAACCGTCTCTCTAACCCTAGCCCTCAACATAACTCTAACCCTAGGTCCAATCCTAACCCTAACAGTCTCTCTAACCGTAGCCCTCAACATAACTCTAACCCTAGGTCTTATCCTCACCCTAACCGTCTCTCTAACCCTAGCCTTCAACATAAACCTAACCCTAGGTCTAATCCTAACCGTAACCGTCTCTCTAACCCTAGCCCTAAACATAACCCTAACCCAAGGTCCAATCCTAACCCTAACCGTCTCTCTAACCCTAGCCCTCAACATAACCCTAACCCTAGGTCCAATTCTAACCCTAACCGTCTCTCTAACCCTAGCCCTCAATATAACCCTAACCCTAGGTCCAATCCTAAACCCAACCGTCTCTCTAAACCTAGCCCTCAACATACCCCTAACCCTAGGCCCAATTCTAACCCTAACCGTCTCTCTAAACGTAGCCCTCAACATAACCCTAACCCTAGGTCCAATCCTAACCATAAACGTCTCTCTAACCCGAGCCCTCAACATAACCCTAACCCTAGGTCCAATCCTAACCATAAACGTCTCTCTAACCCGAGCCCTCAACATAACCCTAACCCTAGGTCCAATCCTAACCCTACAGTCTCTCTAACGCTAGACCTCAAAATAACCCTAACCCTAGGTCCAATCCTAACCCTAACCGTGTCTCTAACCCTAGCCCTCAACATATCCCTAACCCTAGGTCCACTCCTAACCCTAAACGTCTCTCTAACCCTGACCCTCAACATAACCCTAACCCTAGGTCCAATCCTAACCCTAACCGTCTCTCTAACCCTAGCCCTCAACATAACCCTAACCCTAGGTCCAATCCTAAACCTAACCGTCTCTCTAACCCTAGCCCTCAACCTAACCCTAACCCTAGGTCCAATCCTAACCCTATTCGTCTCTCTAAACCTTGCCCTCAACATAACCCTAACCCTAGGTCCAATCCTAACCCTAACCGTCTCTCTAACCCTAGCCCTCAGCATAACGCTAAACCTAGGTCCAATCCTAACCCTAACCGTCTCTCTAAACTTAGCCCTAAACCTAACCCTAACCCTAGGTCCAATCCTAACCCTAACCGTCTCTCTAACCCTAGCCCTCACCTTAACCCTAACCCTAGGTCAAATCCTAACCCTAACTGTCTCTCTAACCCTAGCCATCAACATAACCCTAACCCTAGGTCCAATTCTAACCCTAACCGTCTCTCTAACCCTAGCCCTCAACATAACCCGAACCCTAGGGCCAATCCTAACCATAAACGTCTCTCTATCCCGAGCCCTCAACATAACCCTAACCCTAGGTCCAATCCTAACCCTACCGTCTCTCTAACCCTAGCCCTCAACAGAACCCTAACCCTAGGTCCAATCCTAACCCTAACCGTCTCTCTAACACTAGCCGTCAACATAACCCTAACCCTAGGTCCAATCCTAACCCTCAGCGTCCCTCTAACCCTAGCCCTCAAATAACCCAAACCCTAGGTCCAATCCTAACCCTAACCCTCTCTCTAACCCTAGCCCTCAACATAACCCTAACCCTAGGTCCAATCCTCACCCTAACCGTCTCTCTAACCCTAGCCCTCAACATAATCCTAAGCCTAGGTCCAATCCTAAACCTAACCGTCTCTGTAACTTTACCCTCAACATAACCCTAACCTTATGTCCAATCCTAACCCTAACAGTCTCTCTAACCCTAGCCCTCAACATAACACTAACCGTAGGTCCAATCCTCCCCCTAACCGTCTTTCTAACCCTAGCCCTCAACATAAACCTAACCCTAGGTCTCATCCTAACCGTAACCGTCTCTCTAACGCTAGCCCTCAACATAACCCTAACCCTAGGTCCAATCCTAACCCTAACCTTCTCTCTAACCCTAGCCCTCAACATAACCCTAACCCTAGGTCCAATCCTCACTCTAATCGTCTCTCTTACCCTAGCCCTCAACTTAACCCTAACCCTAGGTCCAATCCTAAACCTAACCGTCTCTCTAACCCTAGCCCTCAACCTAACCCTAACCCTAGGTCCAATCCTAACCCTAACCGTCTCTCTAACCATAGCCCTCAGCAAAACGCTAACCCTAGGTCCAATCATAACCCTAACCGTCTCTCTAAACCTAGCCCTCAGCAAAACGCTAACCCTAGGTCCAATCCTAACCCTGACCGTCTCTCTAACCCTAGCCCTCAACATAACCCTAACCCTAGGTCAAATCCTAACCCTAACTGTCTCTCTAACCCTAGCCCTCAACATAACCCTAACCCTAGGTCCAATCCTAAACCTAACCGTCTCTCTAACCCTAGCCCTCAACATAATTCTAACCCTAGGTCCAATCCTAACCCTAACCGTCTCTCTAACCCTAGCCCTCAACATAACTCTAACCCTAGGTCTTATCCTCACCCTTACCATCTCTCTAAACCTAGCCTTCAAAATAAATCTAACCCTAGGTCCAATCCTAACCCTAACCATCTCTCTAACCCTAGCCCTCAACATAACCCTAACCCTAGGTTCAATCCTCACCCTAACCGTCTCTCTAACCCTAGCCCTCAACATAACTCTACCCCTAGGTCCAATCCTAACCCTAACCGTCTCTAACCCTAGCCCTCAACATAACCCTAACCCTAGGTCCAATCCTCACCCTAACCGTCTCTCTAACCCTAGCCCTCAACATAACCCTAACCCTAGGTCCAATCCTCACCCTAACCGACTCTCAAACCCTAACCCTCAACATAACCCTAACCGTAGGTGCAATCCTAACCCTAACCGTCTCTCTAACTCTAGCCCTCAACATACCCCTAACCCTAGGTCCAATTCTAACCCTAACCGTCTCTCTAACCCTAGCCCTCAACATAACCCGAACCCTAGGTCCAATCCTAACCATAAACGTCTCTCTAACCCGAGCCCTCAACATAACCCTAACCCTAGGTCCAATACTAACCCTACCGTCCCTCTAACCCTAGCCCTCAACATAACCCTAAACCTAGGTCAAATCCTTACCCTAACCGTCTCTCTAACCCTAGCCCTCAACATAACCCTATCCCTAGGTCCAATCCTCACCCTAACCGTCTCTCTAACCCTAGCCCTCAACATAACCCTAAGCCTAGGTCCAATCCTAACCCTAACCGTCTCTCTAACCCTAGCCCTCAACATAACCCTAACCCTAGGTCCAATCCTAAACCTAACCGTCTCTCTAACCCTAGCCCTCAACCTAACCCTAACCCTAGGTCCAATCCTAACCCTATTCGTCTCTCTAACCCTAGCCCTCAACATAATTCTAACCCTAGGTCCAATCCTAAACCTAACCGTCTCTCTAACCCTAGCCCTCAACCTAACCCTAACCCTAGGTCCAATCCTAACCCTATTCGTCTCTCTAACCCTAGCCCTCAACATAATTCTAACCCTAGGTCCAATCCTAACCCTAACCGTCTCTCTAACCCTAGCCCTCAACATAACTCTAACCCTAGGTCTTATCCTCACCCTTACCATCTCTCTAAACCTAGCCTTCAAAATAAATCTAACCCTAGGTCCAATCCTAACCCTAACCATCTCTCTAACCCTAGCCCTCAACATAACCCTAACCCTAGGTTCAATCCTCACCCTAACCGTCTCTCTAACCCTAGCCCTCAACATAACTCTACCCCTAGGTCCAATCCTAACCCTAACCGTCTCTCTAACCCTAGCACTCAACATAACCCTAACCCTAGGTCCAATCCTCACCCTAACCGTCTCTCTAACCCTAGGCCTCAACATAAACCTAACCCTAGGTCTAATCCTAACCGTAACCGTCTCTCTAACACTAGCCCTCAACATAACCCTAACCCAAGGTCCAATCCTAACCCTAACCGTCTCTCTAACCCTAGCCCTCAACATATCCCTAAACCTAGGTCCAATCCTCACCCTAACCGTCTCTCTAACCCTAGCCCTCAATATAACCCTAACCCTAGGTCCAATCCTAAACCCAACCGTCTCTCTAACCCTAGCCCTCAACATACCCCTAACCCTAGGTCCAATTCTAACCCAAACCGTCTCTCTAAACCTAGCCCTCAACATAACCCTAACCCTAGGTCCAATCCTAACCATAAACGTCTCTCTAACCCGAGCCCTCAACATAACCCTAACCCTAGGTCCAATCCTAACCATAAACGTCTCTCTAACCCGAGCCCTCAACATAACCCTAACCCTAGGTCCAATCCTGACCCTACAGTCTCTCTAACGCTAGACCTCAAAATAACCCTAACCCTAGGTCCAATCCTAACCCTAACCGTGTCTCTAACCCTAGCCCTCAACATATCCCTAACCCTAGGTCCACTCCTAACCCTAAACGTCTCTCTAACCCTGGCCCTCAACATAACCCTAACCCTAGGTCCAATCCTAACCCTAACCGTCTCTCTAACCCTAGCCCTCAACATAACCCTAACCCTAGGTCCAATCCTAAACCTAACCGTCTCTCTAACCCTAGCCCTCAACCTAACCCAAACCCTAGGTTCAATCCTAACCCTATTCGTCTCTCTAACCCTAGCCCTCAACATAACCCTAACCCTAGGTCCAATCCTAAACCTAACCTTCTCTCTAACCCTAGCCCTCACCTTAACCCTAACCCTAGGTCAAATCCTAACCCTAACTGTCTCTCTAACCCTAGCCATCAACATAACCCTAACCCTAGGTCCAATCCTAACCCTAACCGTCTCTCTAACCCTAGCCCTCAACATAACTCTAACCCTAGGTCCAATCCTAACACTAACAGTCTCTCTAACCGTAGCCCTCAACATAACTCTAACCCTAGGTCTTATCCTCACCCTTACCGTCTCTCTAACCTAGCCTTCAAAATAAATCTAAACCTAGGTCCAATCCTAACCCTAACCGTCTCTCTAACCCTAGCCCTCAACATAACCCTAACCCTAGGTCCAATCCTCACCCTAACCGTCTCTCTAACCCTAGCCCTCAACATAAACCTAACCCTAGGTCTAATCCTAACCGTAACCGTCTCTCCTACCCTAGCCCTCAACATAACCCTAACCCAAGGTCCAATCCTAACCCTAACCGTCTCTCTAACCCTAGCCCTCAACATAACCCTAACCGTAGGTCCAATCCTCACCCTAACCGTCTCTCTAACCCTAGCCCTCAACATAACCCTAACCCTAGGTCCAATCCTAAACCCAACCGTCTCTCTAACCCTAGCCCTCAACATACCCCTAACCCTAGGTCCAATTCTAACCCTAACCGTCTTTCTAAACCTAGCCCTCAAAATAACCCGAACCCTAGGACCAATCCTAACCCTGACGGTCTCTCTAACCCTAGCCCTCAACTTAACCCTAACCCAAGGTCCAATACTAACCCTACCGTCTCTCTAACCCTAGCCCTCAACAGAACCCTAACCCTAGGTCCAATCCTAACCCTAACCGTCTCTCTAACACTAGCCGTCAACATAACCCTAACCCTAGGTCCAATCCTAACCCTCACCGTCCCTCTAAATCTCGCCCTCAACATAACCCTAACCCTAGGTCAAATCCTTACCCTAACCGTCTCTCTAACCCTAGCCCTCAACATAACCCTAACCCTAGGTCCAATCCTCACCCTAACCGTCTCTCTAACCCTAGCCCTCAACATAACCCTAAGCCTAGGTCCAATCCTAAACCTAACCGTCTCTCTAACTTTAGCCCTCAACATAACCCTAACCTTAGGTCCAAACCTAACCTTAACCGTCTCTGTAACCCTAGCACTCAACATAACCCTAACCCTAGGTCCAATCCTCACCCTAACCGTCTCTCTAACCCTAGCCTTCAACATAAACCTAACCCTAGGTCTAATCCTAACCGTAACCGTCTCTCTAACCCTAGCCCTAAACATAACCCTAACCCAAGGTCCAATCCTAACCCTAACCGTCTCTCTAACCCTAGCCCTCAACATAACCCTAACCCTAGGTCCAATTCTAACCCTAACCGTCTCTCTAACCCTAGCCCTCAACATAACCCTAACCCTAGGTCCAATTCTAACCCTAACCGTCTCTCTAACCCTAGCCCTCAATATAACCCTAACCCTAGGTCCAATCCTAAACCCAACCGTCTCTCTAAACCTAGCCCTCAACATACCCCTAACCCTAGGTCCAATTCTAACCCTAACCGTCTCTCTAAACCTAGCCCTCAACATAACCCTAACCCTAGGTCCAATCCTAACCCTAACCGTCTCTCTAAACCTAGCCCTCAACATAACCCTAACCCTAGGTCCAATCCTAACCCTAACCGTCTCTCTAACCCTAGCCCTCAACATAACCCTAACCCAAGGTCCAATCCTAACCCTAACCGTCTCTCTAACCCTAGCCCTCAACATAACCCTAACCCTAGGTCCAATCCTAACCATAAACGTCTCTCTAACCCGAGCCCTCAACATAACCCTAACCCTAGGTCCAATCCTAACCATAAACGTCTCTCTAACCCGAGCCCTCAACATAACCCTAACCCTAGGTCCAATCCTAACCCTACAGTCTCTCTAACGCTAGACCTCAAAATAACCCTAACCCTAGGTCCAATCCTAACCCTAACCGTGTCTCTAAACCTAGCCCTCAACATATCCCTAACCCTAGGTCCACTCCTAACCCTAAACGTCTCTCTAACCCTGACCCTCAACATAACCCTAACCCTAGGTCCAATCCTAACCCTAACCGTCTCTCTAACCCTAGCCCTCAACATAACCCTAACCCTAGGTCCAATCCTAAACCTAACCGTCTCTCTAACCCTAGCCCTCAACCTAACCCTAACCCTAGGTCCAATCCTAACCCTATTCGTCTCTCTAACCCTCGCCCTCAACATAACCCTAACCCTAGGTCCAATCCTAACCCTAACCGTCTCTCTAACCCTAGCCCTCAGCATAACGCTAAACCTAGGTCCAATCCTAACCCTAACCGTCTCTCTAAACTTAGCCCTAAACCTAACCCTAACCCTAGGTCCAATCCTAACCCTAACCGTCTCTCTAACCCTAGCCCTCACCTTAACCCTAACCCTAGGTCAAATCCTAACCCTAACTGTCTCTCTAACCCTAGCCATCAACATAACCCTAACCCTAGGTCCAATCCTAACCCTAACCGTCTCTCTAACCCTAGCCCTCAACATAACTCTAACCCTAGGTTCAATCCTAACCCTAACAGTCTCTCTAACCGTAGCCCTCAACATAACTCTAACCCTAGGTCTTATCCTCACCCTTACCGTCTCTCTAACCTAGCCTTAAAAATGAATCTAACCCTAGGTCCAATCCTAACCCTAACCGTCTCTCTAACCCTAGCCCTCAACATAACCCTAACCCTACGTCCAATCCTCACCCTAACCGTCTCTCTAACCCTAGCCCTCAACATAAACCTAACCCTAGGTCTAATCCTAACCGTAACCGTCTCTCTAACCCTAGCCCTCAACATAACCCTAACCCAAGGTCCAATCCTAACCCTAACCGTCTCTCTAACCCTAGCCCTCAACATAACCCTAACCCTAGGTCCAATCCTCACCCTAACCGTCTCTCTAACCCTAGCCCTCAACATAACCCTAACCCTAGGTCCAATCCTAAACCCAACCGTCTCTCTAACCCTAGCCCTCAACATACCCCTAACCCTAGGTCCAATTCTAACCCTAACCGTCTTTCTAAACCTAGCCCTCAAAATAACCCGAACCCTAGGTCCAATCCTAACCCTGACGGTCTCTCTAACCCTAGCCCTCAACATAACCCTAACCCAAGGTCCAATACTAACCCTACCGTCTCTCTAACCCTAGCCCTCAACAGATCCCTAACCCTAGGTCCAATCCTAACCCTAACCGTCTCTCTAACACTAGCCGTCAACATAACCCTAACCCTAGGTCCAATCCTAACCCTCACCGTCCCTCTAACCCTCGCCCTCAACATAACCCTAACCCTAGGTCAAATCCTTACCCTAACCGTCTCTCTAACCCTAGCCCTCAACATAACCCTAACCCTAGGTCCAATCCTCACCGTAACCGTCTCTCTAACCCTAGCCCTCAACATAACCCTAAGCCTAGGTCCAATCCTAAACCTAACCGTCTCTCTAACTTTAGCCCTCAACATAACCCTAACCTTAGGTCCAAACCTAACCTTAACCGTCTCTCTAACCCTAGCACTCAACATAACCCTAACCCTAGGTCCAATCCTCACCCTAACCGTCTCTCTAACCCTAGGCCTCAACATAAACCTAACCCTAGGTCTAATCCTAACCGTAACCGTCTCTCTAACACTAGCCCTCAACATAACCCTAACCCAAGGTCCAATCCTAACCCTAACCGTCTCTCTAACCCTAGCCCTCAACATAACCCTAACCCTAGGTCCAATCCTCACCCTAACCGTCTCTCTAACCCTAGCCCTCAATATAACCCTAACCCTAGGTCCAATCCTAAACCCAACCGTCTCTCTAACCCTAGCCCTCAACATACCCCTAACCCTAGGTCCAATTCTAACCCTAACCGTCTCTCTAAACCTAGCCCTCAACATAACCCTAACCCTAGGTCCAATCCTAACCATAAACGTCTCTCTAACCCGAGCCCTCAACATAACCCTAACCCTAGGTCCAATCCTAACCATAAACGTCTCTCTAACCCGAGCCCTCAACATAACCCTAACCCTAGGTCCAATCCTGACCCTACAGTCTCTCTAACGCTAGACCTCAAAATAACCCTAACCCTAGGTCCAATCCTAAGCCTAACCGTGTCTCTAACCCTAGCCCTCAACATATCCCTAACCCTAGGTCCACTCCTAACCCTAAACGTCTCTCTAACCCTGGCCCTCAACATAACCCTAACCCTAGGTCGAATCCTAACCCTAACCGTCTCTCTAACCCTAGCCCTCAACATAACCCTAACCCTAGGTCCAATCCTAAACGTAACCGTCTCTAACCCTAGCCCTCAACCTAACCCAAACCCTAGGTCCAATCCTAACCCTATTCGTCTCTCTAACCCTAGCCCTCTACATAACCCTAACCCTAGGTCCAATCCTAAACCTAACCTTCTCTCTAACCCTAGCCCTCAACTTAACCCTAACCCTAGGTCAAATCCTAACCCTAACTGTCTCTCTAAACCTAGCCATCAACATAACCCTAACCCTAGGTCCAATCCTAACCCTAACCCTCTCTCTAACCCTAGCCCTCAACATAACTCTAACCCTAGGTCCAATCCTAACCCTAACAGTCTCTCTAACCGTAGCCCTCAACATAACTCTAACCCTAGGTCTTATCCTCACCCTTACCGTCTCTCTAACCTAGCCTTCAAAATAAATCTAAACCTAGGTCCAATCCTAACCGTAACCGTCTCTCTAACCCTAGCCCTCAACATAACCCTAACCCTAGGTCCAATCCTCACCCTAACCGTCTCTCTAACCCTAGCCCTCAACATAAACCTAACCCTAGGTCTAATCCTAACCGTAACCGTCTCTCTAACCCTAGCCCTCAACATAACCCTAACCCAAGGTCCAATCCTAACCCTAACCGTCTCTCTAACCCTAGCCCTCAACATAACCCTAACCGTAGGTCCAATCCTCACCCTAACCGTCTCTCTAACCCTAGCCCTCAACATAACCCTAACCCTAGGTCCAATCCTAAACCCAACCGTCTCTCTAACCCTAGCCCTCAACATACCCCTAACCCTAGGTCCAATTCTAACCCTAACCGTCTTTCTAAACCTAGCCCTCAAAATAACCCGAACCCTAGGTCCAATCCTAACCCTGACGGTCTCTCTAACCCTAGCCCTCAACATAACCCTAACCCAAGGTCCAATACTAACCCTACCGTCTCTCTAACCCTAGCCCTCAACAGAACCCTAACCCTAGGTCCAATCCTAACCCTAACCGTCTCTCTAACACTAGCCGTCAACATAACCCTAACCCTAGGTCCAATCCTAACCCTCACCGTCCCTCTAACCCTCGCCCTCAACATAACCCTAACCCTAGGTCAAATCCTTACCCTAACCGTCTCTCTAACCCTAGCCCTCAACATAACCCTAACCCTAGGTCCAATCCTCACCCTAACCATCTCTCTAACCCTAGCCCTCAACATAACCCTAAGCCTAGGTCCAATCCTAAACCTAACCGTCTCTCTAACTTTAGCCCTCAACATAACCCTAACCTTAGGTCCAAACCTAACCTTAACCGTCTCTCTAACCCTAGCACTCAACATAACCCTAACCCTAGGTCCAATCCTCACCCTAACCGTCTCTCTAACCCTAGCCTTCAACATAAACCTAAACCTAGGTCTAATCCTAACCGTAACCGTCTCTCTAACCCTAGCCCTAAACATAACCCTAACCCAAGGTCCAATCCTAACCCTAACCGTCTCTCTAACCCTAGCCATCAACATAACCCTAACCCTAGGTCCAATCCTCACCCTAACCGTCTCTCTAACCCTAGCCCTCAATATAACCCTAACCCTAGGTCCAATCCTAAACCCAACCGTCCCTCTAAACCTAGCCCTCAACATACCCCTAACCCTAGGTCCAATTCTAACCCTAACCGTCTCTCTAAACCTAGTCCTCAACATAACCCTAACCCTAGGTCCAATCCTAACCCTAACCGTGTCTCTAACCCTAGCCCTCAACATATCCCTAACCCTAGGTCCACTCCTAACCCTAAACGTCTCTCTAACCCTAGCCCTCAACATAACCCTAACCCTAGGTCCAATCCTAAACCTAACCGTCTCTCTAACCCTAGCCCTCAACCTAACCCTAACCCTAGGTCCAATCCTAACCCTATTCGTCTCTCTAACCCTAGCCCTCAACATAACCCTAACCCTAGGTCCAATCCTAACCCTAACCGTCTCTCTAACCCTAGCCCTCAGCATAACGCTAAACCTAGGTCCAATCCTAACCCTAACCGTCTCTCTAAACTTAGCCCTAAACCTAACCCTAACCCTAGGCCAATCCTAACCCTAACCGTCTCTCTAACCCTAGCCCTCACCTTAACCCTAACCCTAGGTCAAATCCTAACCCTAACTGTCTCTCTAACCCTAACCATCAACATAACCCTAACCCTAGGTCCAATCCTAACCCTAACCGTCTCTCTAACCCTAGCCCTCAACATAACTCTAACCCTAGGTCCAATCCTAACCCTAACAGTCTCTCTAACCGTAGCCCCAAACATAACTCTAACCCTAGGTCTTATCCTCACCCTTACCGTCTCTCTAACCTAGCCTTAAAAATAAATCTAACCCTAGGTCCAATCCTAACCCTAACCGTCTCTCTAACCCTAGCCCTCAACATAACCCTAACCCTACGTCCAATCCTCACCCTAACCGTCTCTCTAACCCTAGCCCTCAACATAACCCTAACCCAAGGTCCAATCCTAACCCTAACCGTCTCTCTAACCCTAGCCCTCAACATAACCCTAACCCTAGGTCCAATCCTCACCCTAACCGTCTCTCTAACCCTAGCCCTCAACATACCCCTAACCCTAGGTCCAATTCTAACCCTAACCGTCTTTCTAAACCTAGCCCTCAAAATAACCCGAACCCTAGGTCCAATCCTAACCCTGACGGTCTCTCTAACCCTAGCCCTCAACATAACCCTAACCCAAGGTCCAATACTAACCCTACCGTCTCTCTAACCCTAGCCCTCAACAGATCCCTAACCCTAGGTCCAATCCTAACCCTAACCGTCTCTCTAACACTAGCCGTCAACATAACCCTAACCCTAGGTCCAATCCTAACCCTCACCGTCCCTCTAACCCTCGCCCTCAACATAACCCTAACCCTAGGTCAAATCCTTACCCTAACCGTCTCTCTAACCCTAGCCCTCAACATAACCCTAACCCTAGGTCCAATCCTCACCCTAACCGTCTCTCTAACCCTAGCCCTCAATATAACCCTAACCCTAGGTCCAATCCTAAACCCAACCGTCTCTCTAACCCTAGCCCTCAACATACCCCTAACCCTAGGTCCAATCCTAACCATAAACGTCTCTCTAACCCGAGCCCTCAACATAACCCTAACCCTAGGTCCAATCCTAACCCTACAGTCTCTCTAACCCTAGCCCTCAACATAACTCTAACCCTAGGTCCAATCCTAACCCTAACCGTCTCTCTAACCCTGGCCCTCAGCATAACCCTAACCCTGGGTCCAATCCTCACCCTAGCCGTCTCTCTAACCCTAGCCCTCAACATACCCTTACCCTAGGTCCAAACCTAACCCTAACCGTCTCTCTAACCCTAGCCCTCAACCTAACCCTAAGCCTAGGTAAATCCTAACCCTAACCGTCTCTCTAACCCTAGCCCTCAACATAACCCTAACCCTAGGTCCAATCCTAACCCAAACCGTCTCTCTAACCCTAGCCCTCAACATAACCCTAACCCTAGGTCCAAATCTAACCCTAACCGTCTCTCTAACCCTAGCCCTCAACATAACCCTAACCCTAGGACCAATCCTAACCATAAACGTCTCTCTAACCCGAGCCCTCAACATAACCATAACCCTAGGTCCAATCCTAACCCTGACCGTCTCTCTAACCCTAGCCCTCAACATAACCCTAACCCTAGGTCCAATCCTAACCCTAACCTTCTCTCCAAAACTAGCCCTCAACATAACCCTAACCCTAGGTCCAATCCTAACCCTCACCGTCCCTCTAACCCTAGCCCTCAACATAACCCTAACCCTAGGTCCAATCCTCACCCTAACCGTCTCTCTAACCCGAGCCCTCAACATAACCCTAACCCTAGGTCCAATGCTAAACCTAACCGTCTCTCTAATTTTAGCCTCAACATAACCCTAACCCTAGGTCCAATCCTAACCCTAACCGTCTCTCTAACCCTAGCCCTCAACATACCCCTAACCCTAGGTCCAATTCTAACCCTAACCGTCTCTCTAACCCTAGCCCTCAACATAACCCTAACCCTAGGTCCAATCCTAACCCTAACGGTCTCTCTAACCCGAGCCCTCAACATAACCCTAACCCTAGGTCCAATCCTAACCCTGACCGTCTCTCTAACCCGAGCCCTCAACAGAACCCTAACCCTAGGTCCAATCCTAATCCTGATGGTCTCTCTAACCCTAGCCCTCAACATAACCCTAACCCTAGGTCCAATCCTAACCCTAACCGTCTCTCTAACCCTAGCCCTCAACATAACCCTAACCCTAGGTCCAATCCTCACCCTAACCGTCTCTCTAACCCTAGCCCTCAACGTAACCCTAAGCCTAGGTCCAATCCTAAACCTAACCGTCTCTCTATCCCTAGCCCTCAACCTAACCCTAACCCTAGGTCCAATCCTAACCCTAACCGTCTCTCTAACCCTAGCCCTCAGCATAACCCTAACCCTGGGTCCAATCCTCACCCTAACCGTCTCTCTATCCCTAGCCCTCAACATAACCCTATCCCTAGGTCCAAACCTAACCCTAACCGTCTCTCTAACCCTAGCCCTCAACCTAACCCTAAGCCTAGGTAAATCCTAACCCTAACCATCTCTCTAACCCTAGCCCTCAACATAACCCTAACCCTAGGTCCAATCCTAACCCAAACCGTCTCTCTAACCCTAGCCCTCAACATAACCCTAACCCTAGGTCCAAACCTAACCCTAACCGTCTCTCTAACCCTAGCCCTCAACCTAACCCTAAGCCTAGGTAAATCCTAACCCTAACCATCTCTCTAACCCTATCCCTCAACATAACCCTAACCCTAGGTCGAATCCTAACCCTAACCTTCTCTCCAACACTAGCCCTCAACATAACCCAAACCCTAGGTCCAATCCTAACCCTCACCGTCCCTCTAACTCTAGCCCTCAACATAACCCTAACCCTAGGTCCAATCCTCACCCTAACCGTCTCTCTAACTCGAGCCCTCAACATAACCCTAACCCTAGGTCCAATGCTAAACCTAACCGTCTCTCTAACTTTAGCCTCAACATAACCCTAACCCTAGGTCCAATCCTAACCCTAACCGTCTCTCTAACCCTAGCCCTCAACATACTCCTAACCCTAGGTCCAATTCTAACCCTAACCGTCTCTCTAACCCTAGCCCTCAACATAACCCTAACCCTGGGTCCAATCTTAACCCTAACGGTCTCTCTAACCCGAGCCCTCAACATAACCCTAACCCTAGGTCCAATCCTAACCCTGACCGTCTCTCTAACCCGAGCCCGCAACATAACCCTAACCCTAGGTCCAATCCTAACCCTGATGGTCTCTCTAAACCTAGCCCTCAACATAACCCTAACCCTAGGTCCAATCCTAACCCTAACCCTCTCTCTAACCCTAGCCCTCAACATAACCCTAACCCTAGGTCCAATCCTAACCCTAACCGTCTCTCTAACCCTAGCCCTCAACATAACCCTAACCCTAGGTCCAATCCTAACCATAAACGTCTCTCTAACCGGAGCCCTCAACATAACCCTAACCCTAGGTCTATTCCTAACCCTAACCATCTCTCTATCCCTAGCCCTCAACATAACCCTAACCCTAGGTCCAATCCTAACCATAAACGTCTCTCTAACCCTAGCCCTCAACATAACCCTAACCATAGGTCCAATCCTAACCCTACCGTCTCTCTAATCCTAGCCCTCAACATAACCCTAACCCTAGGTCCAATCCTAACCCTCACCGTCCCTCTAACCCTAGCCCTCAAGATAACCCTAACCCTAGGTCAAATCCTTACCCTAACCGTCTCTCTAACCCTAGCCCTCAACATAACCCTAACGCTAGGTCCAATCCTCACCCTAACCGTCTCTCTAACCCTAGCCCTCAACATAACCCTAACCCTAGGTCCAATCCTCACCCTAACCGTCTCTCAAACCCTAACCCTCAACATAACCCTAACCGTAGGTGCAATCTTGACCCTAACCGTCTCTCTAACACTAGCCCTCAACATACCCTAACCCTAGGTCCAATTCTAACCCTAACCGTCTCTCTAACCCTAGCCCTCAACATAACCCTAACCCTAGATCCAATCCTAAACCTAACCGTCTCTCTATCCCTAGCCCTCAACCTAACCCTAACCCTAGGTCCAATCCTAACCCTACCGTCTCTCTAACCCTAGCCCTAAACATAACCCTAACCCTAGGTTCTATCCTCACCCTAACCGTCTCTCTAACCCTAGCCCTCAACATAACACTAACCCTAGGTCCAATCCTAACCCTAACCGTCTCTCTAACCCTAGCCCTCAACAAAACCCTAACCCTAGGTCCAATCCTCACCCTAACCGTCTCTCTAACCCTAGCCCTCAACAGAACCCTAACCCTAGGTCCAATCCTTACCCTTACCGTCTCTCTATCCCTAGCCCTCAACATAACTCTAACCCTAGGTCCAATCCTAACCCTAACCGTCTCTCTAACCCTAGCCCTCAGCATAACCCTAACCCTGGGTCCAATCCTCACCCTAACCGTCTCTCTAACCCTAGCCCTCAACATAACCCTAACCCTAGGTCCAAACCTAACCCTAACCGTCTCTCTAACCCTAGCCCTCAACCTAACCCTAAGCCTAGGTAAATCCTAACCCTAACCGTCTCTCTAACCCTAGCCCTCAACATAACCCTAACCCTAGGTCCAATCCTAACTCAAACCGTCTCTCTAACCCTAGCCCTCAACATAACCCTAACCCTAGGTCCAAATCTAACCCTAACCGTCTCTCTAACCCTAGCCCTCAACATAACCCTAACCCTAGGACCAATCCTAACCATAAACGTCTCTCTAACCCGAGCCCTCAACATAACCATAACCCTAGGTCCAATCCTAACCCTGACCGTCTCTCTAACCCTAGCCCTCAACATAACCCTAACCCTAGGTCCAAATCTAACCCTAACCGTCTCCCTAACCCTAGCCCTCAACATAACCCTAACCCTAGGACCAATCCTAACCATAAACGTCTCTCTAACCCGAGCCCTCAACATAACCATAACCCTAGGTCCAATCCTAACCCTGACCGTCTCTCTAACCCTAGCCCTCAACATAACCCTAACCCTACGTCCAATCCTAACCCTAACCTTCTCTCCAACACTAGCCCTCAACATAACCCTAACCCTAGGTCCAATCCTAACCCTCACCGTCCCTCTAACCCTAGCCCTCAACATAACCCTAACCCTAGGTCCAATCCTCACCCTAACCGTCTCTCTAACCCGAACCCTCAACATAACCCTAACCCTAGGTCCAATCCTAACCCTACCGTCTCTCTAACCCTAGCACTCAACATAACCCTAACCCTAGGTCCAATCCTAACCCTAACCGTCTCTCTAACCCTAGCCCTCAACATAACCCTAACCCTAGGTCCAATACTAACCCTAACCGTCTCTCTAACCCTAGCCCTCAACATAACCCTAACCCTAGGTCCAATCCTAAACCTAACCGTCTCTCTAACCCTAGCCCTCAACCTAACCCTAACCCTAGGTATATTCCTAACCCTAACCGTCTCTCTAACCCTAGCCCTCAGCATAACGCTAACCCTAGGTCCAATCCTAACCCTAACTGTCTCTCTAACCCTAGCCCTCAACATAACCCTAACCCTAGGTCCAATCCTCACCCTAACCGTCTCTCTAACCCTAGCCCTCAACATAACTCTACCCCTAGGTCCAATCCTAACCCTAACCGTCTCTCTAACCCTAGCCCTCAACATAACCCTAACCCTAGGTCCAATCCTCACCCTAACCGTCTCTCTAAGCCTAGCCCTCAACATAAACCTAACCCTAGGTCCAATCCCAACCATAAACGTCTCTCTAACTCGAGCCCTCAACATAACCCTAACCCTACGTCCAATCCTAACCCTTACCGTCTCTCTAACCCTAGCCCTCAACATAACCCTAACCCTAGGTCCAATCCTCACCCTAACCGTCTCTCTAACTCGAGCCCTCAACATAACCCTAACCCTAGGTCCAATGCTAAACCTAACCGTCTCTCTAACCCTAGCCCTCAACATACTCCTAACCCTAGGTCCAATTCTAACCCTAACCGTCTCTCTAACCCTAGCCCTCAACATAACCCTAACCCTGGGTCCAATCTTAACCCTAACGGTCTCTCTAACCCGAGCCCTCAACATAACCCTAACCCTAGGTCCAATCCTAACCCTGACCGTCTCTCTAACCCGAGCCCGCAACATAACCCTAACCCTAGGTCCAATCCTAACCCTGATGGTCTCTCTAAACCTAGCCCTCAACATAACCCTAACCCTAGGTCCAATCCTAACCCTAACCCTCTCTCTAACCCTAGCCCTCAACATAACCCTAACCCTAGGTCCAATCCTAACCCTAACCGTCTCTCTAACCCTAGCCCTCAACATAACCCTAACCCTAGGTCCAATCCTAACCATAAACGTCTCTCTAACCGGAGCCCTCAACATAACCCTAACCCTAGGTCTATTCCTAACCCTAACCATCTCTCTATCCCTAGCCCTCAACATAACCCTAACCCTAGGTCCAATCCTAACCATAAACGTCTCTCTAACCCTAGCCCTCAACATAACCCTAACCATAGGTCCAATCCTAACCCTACCGTCTCTCTAATCCTAGCCCTCAACATAACCCTAACCCTAGGTCCAATCCTAACCCTCACCGTCCCTCTAACCCTAGCCCTCAAGATAACCCTAACCCTAGGTCAAATCCTTACCCTAACCGTCTCTCTAACCCTAGCCCTCAACATAACCCTAACGCTAGGTCCAATCCTCACCCTAACCGTCTCTCTAACCCTAGCCCTCAACATAACCCTAACCCTAGGTCCAATCCTCACCCTAACCGTCTCTCAAACCCTAACCCTCAACATAACCCTAACCGTAGGTGCAATCTTGACCCTAACCGTCTCTCTAACCCTAGCCCTCAACATACCCTAACCCTAGGTCCAATCCTCAACCTAACCGTCTCTCTAACCCTAGACCTCAAAATAACTCTAACCCTAGGTCCAATCCTAACCCTAACCTTCTCTCTAACCCTAGCCCTCAACATAACCCTAACCCTAGGTCCAATCCTCACCCTAACCGTCTCTCTAACCCTAACCCTCCACATAACCCTAACCGTAGGTGCAATCCTAACCCTAACCGTCTCTCTAACCCTAACCCTCCACATAACCCTAACCCTAGGTCCAATCCTCACCCTAACCGTCTCTCTAACCCTAACCCTCCACATAACCCTAACCGTAGGTGCAATCCTAACCCTAACCGTCTCTCTAACCCTAGCCCTCAACATACCCCTAACCCTAGGTCTAATTCTAACCCTAACCGTCTCTCTAACCATAGCCCTCAACATAACCCGAACCCTAGGTCCAATCCTAACCATAAACGTCTCTCTAACCCGAGCCCTCAACATAACCCTAACCCTAGGTCCAATCCTAACCCTACCGTCTCTCTAACCCTAGCCCTCAACAGAACCCTAACCCTAGGTCTAATCCTAACCGTAACCGTCTCTCTAACCCTAGCCCTCAACATAACCCTAACCCTAGGTCCAATCCTAACCCTAACCGTCTCTCTAACCCTAGCCCTCAACATAACCCTAACCCTAGGTCCAATCCTAACCGTAACCGTCTCTCTAACCCTAGCCTTCAACATAACCCTAACCCTAGGTCAAATCCTAACCCTAAGTGTCTCTCTAACCCTAGCCCTCAACATAACCCTAACTCTAGGTCCAATCCTAAACCTAACCGTCTCTCTAACCCTAGCCCTCAACATAACCCTAACCCTAGGTCAAATCCTAACCCTAAGTGTCTCTCTAACCCTAGCCCTCAACATAACCCTAACTCTAGGTCCAATCCTAAACCTAACCGTCTCTCTAACCCTAGCCCTCAACATAACGCTAACCCTAGGACCAATCCTAACCCTAACCGTCTCTCTAACCCTAGCCCTCAACATAACTCTAACCCTAGGTCTTATCCTCACCCTTACCGTCTCTCTAACCTAGCCTTCAAAATAAATCTAACCCTAGGTCCAATCCTAACCCTAACCGTCTCTCTAACCCTAGCCCTCAACATAACGCTAACCCTAGGACCAATCCTAACCCTAACCGTCTCTCTAACCCTAGCCCTCAACATAACCCTAACCCTAGGACCAATCCTCACCGTAACCGTCTCTCTAACCCTAGCTCTCAACATAACCCTAACCCTAGGACCAATCCTCACCCTTACCGTCTCTCTAACCCTAGCCCTCAACATAACTCTAACCCTAGGTCCAATCCTAACCCTAACCGTCTCTCTAACCCTAGCCCTCAGCATAACCCTAACCCTGGCTCCAATCCTCACCCTAACCGTCTCTCTAACCCTAGCCCTCAACATACCCTTACCCTAGGTCCAAACCTAACCCTAACCGTCTCTCTAACCCTAGCCCTCAACCTAACCCTAAGCCTAGGTAAATCCTAAACCTAACCGTCTCTCTAACCCTAGCCCTCAACATAACCCTAACCCTAGGTCCAATCCTAACCCAAACCGTCTCTCTAACCCTAGCCCTCAACATAACCCTAACCCTAGGTCCAAATCTAACCCTAACCGTCTCTCTAACCCTAGCCCTCAACATAACCCTAACCCTAGGACCAATCCTAACCATAAACGTCTCTCTAACCCGAGCCCTCAACATAACCATAACCCTAGGTCCAATCCTAACCCTGACCGTCTCTCTAACCCTAGCCCTCAACATAACCCTAACCCTAGGTCCAATCCTAACCCTAACCTTCTCTCCAAAACTAGCCCTCAACATAACCCTAACCCTAGGTCCAATCCTAACCCTCACCGTCCCTCTAACCCTAGCCCTCAACATAACCCTAACCCTAGGTCCAATCCTCACCCTAACCGTCTCTCTAACCCGAGCCCTCAACATAACCCTAACCCTAGGTCCAATGCTAAACCTAACCGTCTCTCTAACTTTAGCCTCAACATAACCCTAACCCTAGGTCCAATCCTAACCCTAACCGTCTCTCTAACCCTAGCCCTCAACATACCCCTAACCCTAGGTCCAATTCTAACCCTAACCGTCTCTCTAACCCTAGCCCTCAACATAACCCTAACCCTAGGTCCAATCCTAACCCTAACGGTCTCTCTAACCCGAGCCCTCAACATAACCCTAACCCTAGGTCCAATCCTAACCCTGACCGTCTCTCTAACCCGAGCCCTCAACAGAACCCTAACCCTAGGTCCAATCCTAACCCTGATGGTCTCTCTAACCCTAGCCCTCAACATAACCCTAACCCTAGGTCCAATCCTAACCCTAACCGTCTCTCTAACCCTAGCCCTCAACATAACCCTAACCCTAGGTCCAATCCTCACCCTAACCGTCTCTCTAACCCTAGGCCTCAACATAACCCTAACCCTAGGTCCAATCCTAAACCTAACCGTCTCTCTATCCCTAGCCCTCAACCTAACCCTAACCCTAGGTCCAATCCTAACCCTAATCGTCTCTCTAACCCTAGCCCTCAGCATAACCCTAACCCTGGGTCCAATCCTCACCCTAACCGTCTCTCTATCCCTAGCCCTCAACATAACCCTAACCCTAGGTCCAAACCTAACCCTGACCGTCTCTCTAACCCTAGCCCTCAACATAACCCTAACCCTAGGTCCAAATCTAACCCTAACCGTCTCTCTAACCCTAGCCCTCAACATAACCCTAACCCTAGGACCAATCCTAACCATAAACGTCTCTCTAACCCGAGCCCTCAACATAACCATAACCCTAGGTCCAATCCTAACCCTGACCGTCTCTCTAACCCTAGCCCTCAACATAACCCTAACCCTAGGTCCAATCCTAACCCTAACCTTCTCTCCAACACTAGCCCTCAACATAACCCTAACCCTAGGTCCAATCCTAACCCTCACCGTCCCTCTAACCCTAGCCCTCAACATAACCCTAACCCTAGGTCCAATCCTCACCCTAACCGTCTCTCTAACCCGAGCCCTCAACATAACCCTAACCCTAGGTCCAATCCTAACCCTACCGTCTCTCTAACCCTAGCCCTCAACATAACCCTAACCCTAGGTCCAATCCTAACCCTAACCGTCTCTCTAACCCTAGCCCTCAACATAACCCTAACCCTAGGTCCAATACTAACCCTAACCGTCTCTCTAACCCTAGCCCTCAACATAACCCTAACCCTAGGTCCAATCCTAAACCTAACCGTCTCTCTAACCCTAGCCCTCAACCTAACCCTAACCCTAGGTATATTCCTAACCCTAACCGTCTCTCTAACCCTAGCCCTCAGCATAAGGCTAACCCTAGGTCCAGTCCTAACCCTAACTGTCTCTCTAACCCTAGCCCTGAACATAACCCTAACCCTAGGTCCAATCCTCACCCTAACCGTCTCTCTAACCCTAGCCCTCAACATAACTCTACCCCTAGGTCCAATCCTAACCCTAACCGTCTCTCTAACCCTAGCCCTCAACATAACCCTAACCCTAGGTCCAATCCTCACCCTAACCGTCTCTCTAACCCTAGCCCTCAACATAAACCTAACCCTAGGTCCAATCCCAACCATAAACGTCTCTCTAACTCGAGCCCTCAACATAACCCTAACCCTACGTCCAATCCTAACCCTGACCGTCTCTCTAACACTAGCCCTCAACATAACCCTAACCCTAGGTCCAATCCTAACCCTAACCGTCTCTCTAACCCTAGCCCTCAACATAACCCTAAGCCTAGGTCCAATCCTAAACCTAACCGTCTCTCTAACTTTAGCCCTCAACATAACCCTAACCTTAGGTCCAAACCTAACCTTAACCGTCTCTCTAACCCTAGCCCTCAACATAACCCTAACCCTAGGTCCAATCCTCACCCTAACCGTCTCTCTAACCCTAGGCCTCAACATAAACCTAACCCTAGGTCTATTCCTAACCGTAACCGTCTCTCTAACCCTAGCCCTCAACATAACCCTAACCCAAGGTCCAATCCTAACCCTAACCGTCTCTCTAACCCTAGCCCTCAACATAACCCTAACCCTAGGTCCAATCCTCACCCTAACCGTCTCTCTAAACCTAGCCCTCAACATAACCCTAACCCTAGGTCCAATCCTAAACCTAACCGTCTCTCTATCCCTAGCCCTCAACCTAACCCTAACCCTAGGTCCAATCCTAACCCTAACCGTCTCTCTAACCCTAGCCCTCAACATAACTCTAACCCTAGGTCATATCCTCACCCTCACCGTCTCTCTAACCTAGCCTTCAAAATAAATCTAACCCTAGGTCCAATCCTAAGCCTAACCATCTCTCTAACCCTATCCCTAAACATAACCCTAACCCTAGGTTCAATCCTCACCCTAACCGTCTCTCTAACCCTAGCCCTCAACATAACGCTAACCCTAGGTCCAATCCTAACCCTAACCGTCTCTCTAACCCCCGCCATCAACATAACCCTAACCCTAGGTCCAATCCTAACCCTAACCGTCTCTCTAACCCTAGCCCTCAACATAACTCTAACCCTAGGTCCAATCCTAACCCTAACAGTCTTTCTAACCGTAGCCCTCAACATAACTCTAACCCTAGGTCTTATCCTCACCCTTACCGTCTCTCTAACCTAGCCTTAAAAATAAATCTAACCCTAGGTCCAATCCTAACCCTAACCGTCTCAATAACCCTAGCCCTCAACATAACCCTAACCCTACGTCCAATCCTCACCCTAACCGTCTCTCTAACCCTAGCCCTCAACATAAACCTAACCCTAGGTCTAATCCTAACCGTAACCGTCTCTCTAACCCTAGCCACCAAGATAACCCTAACCCAAGGTCCAATCCTAACCCTAACATTCTCTCTAACCCTAGCCCTCAACATAACCCTAACCCTAGGTCCAATCCTCACCCTAACCGTCTCTCTAACCCTAGCCCTCAACATAACCCTAACCCTAGGTCCATCCTAAACCCAACCGTCTCTCTAACCCTAGCCCTCAACATACCCCTAACCCTAGGTCCAATTCTAACCCTAACCGTCTTTCTAAACCTAGCCCTCAACATAACCCTAACCCTAGGTCCAATCCTAACCCTGACGGTCTCTCTAACCCTAGCCCTCAACATAACCCTAACCCTAGGTCCAATCCTAACCCTAACCGTCTCACTAACCCTAGCCCTCAAAATAACCCTAACCCTAGTTCCAATCCTAACCATAAACGTCTCTCTAACCCGAGCCCTCAACATAACCCTAACCCTAGGCTCAATCCTAACCATAAACGTCTCTCTAACCCGAGCCCTCAACATAACCCTAACCCTAGGTCCAATCCTAACCCTACAGTCTCTCTAAGGCTAGACCTCAAAATAACCTAACCCTAGGTCCAATCCTAACCCTAACCGTGTCTCTAACCCTAGCCCTCAACATATCCCTAACCCTAGGTCCACTCCTAACCCTAAACGTCTCTCTAACCCTAGCCCTCAACATAACCCTAACCCTAGGTCCAATCCTCAACCTAACCGTCTCTCTAACCCTAGACCTCAAAATAACTCTAACCCTAGGTCCAATCCTAACCCTAACCTTCTCTCTAACCCTAGCCCTCAACATAACCCTAACCCTAGGTCCAATCCTCACCCTAACCGTCTCTCTAACCCTAACCCTCCACATAACCCTAACCGTAGGTGCAATCCTAACCCTAACCGTCTCTCTAACCCTAACCCTCCACATAACCCTAACCCTAGGTCCAATCCTCACCCTAACCGTCTCTCTAACCCTAACCCTCCACATAACCCTAACCGTAGGTGCAATCCTAACCCTAACCGTCTCTCTAACCCTAGCCCTCAACATACCCCTAACCCTAGGTCCAATTCTAACCCTAACCGTCTCTCTAACCATAGCCCTCAACATAACCCGAACCCTAGGTCCAATCCTAACCATAAACGTCTCTCTAACCCGAGCCCTCAACATAACCCTAACCCTAGGTCCAATCCTAACCCTACCGTCTCTCTAACCCTAGCCCTCAACAGAACCCTAACCCTAGGTCTAATCCTAACCGTAACCGTCTCCCTAACCCTAGCCCTCAACATAACCCTAACCCTAGGTCCAATCCTAACCCTAACCGTCTCTCTAACCCTAGCTCTCAACATAACCCTAACCCTAGGTCCAATCCTAACCGTAACCGTCTCTCTAACCCTAGCCTTCAACATAACCCTAACCCTAGGTCAAATCCTAACCCTAAGTGTCTCTCTAACCCTAGCCCTCAACATAACCCTAACTCTAGGTCCAATCCTAAACCTAACCGTCTCTCTAACCCTAGCCCTCAACATAACCCTAACCCTAGGTCAAATCCTAACCCTAAGTGTCTCTCTAACCCTAGCCCTCAACATAACCCTAACTCTAGGTCCAATCCTAAACCTAACCGTCTCTCTAACCCTAGCCCTCAACATAACGCTAACCCTAGGACCAATCCTAACCCTAACCGTCTCTCTAACCCTAGCCCTCAACATAACTCTAACCCTAGGTCTTATCCTCACCCTTACCGTCTCTCTAACCTAGCCTTCAAAATAAATCTAACCCTAGGTCCAATCCTAACCCTAACCGTCTCTCTAATCCTAGCCCTCAACATAACGCTAACCCTAGGACCAATCCTAACCCTAACCGTCTCTCTAACCCTAGCCCTCAACATAACCCTAACCCTAGGACCAATCCTCACCGTAACCGTCTCTCTAACCCTAGCTCTCAACATAACCCTAACCCTAGGACCAATCCTCACCCTTACCGTCTCTCTAACCCTAGCCCTCAACATAACTCTAACCCTAGGTCCAATCCTAACCCTAACCGTCTCTCTAACCCTAGCCCTCAGCATAACCCTAACCCTGGGTCCAATCCTCACCCTAACCGTCTCTCTAACCCTAGCCCTCAACATACCCTTACCCTAGGTCCAAACCTAACCCTAACCGTCTCTCTAACCCTAGCCCTCAACCTAACCCTAAGCCTAGGTAAATCCTAACCCTAACCGTCTCTCTAACCCTAGCCCTCAACATAACCCTAACCCTAGGTCCAATCCTAACCCAAACCGTCTCTCTAACCCTAGCCCTCAACATAACCCTAACCCTAGGTCCAAATCTAACCCTAACCGTCTCTCTAACCCTAGCCCTCAACATAACCCTAACCCTAGGACCAATCCTAACCATAAACGTCTCTCTAACCCGAGCCCTCAACATAACCATAACCCTAGGTCCAATCCTAACCCTGACCGTCTCTCTAACCCTAGCCCTCAACATAACCCTAACCCTAGGTCCAATCCTAACCCTAACCTTCTCTCCAAAACTAGCCCTCAACATAACCCTAACCCTAGGTCCAATCCTAACCCTCACCGTCCCTCTAACCCTAGCCCTCAACATAACCCTAACCCTAGGTCCAATCCTCACCCTAACCGTCTCTCTAACCCGAGCCCTCAACATAACCCTAACCCTAGGTCCAATGCTAAACCTAACCGTCTCTCTAACTTTAGCCTCAACATAACCCTAACCCTAGGTCCAATCCTAACCCTAACCGTCTCTCTAACCCTAGCCCTCAACATACCCCTAACCCTAGGTCCAATTCTAACCCTAACCGTCTCTCTAACCCTAGCCCTCAACATAACCCTAACCCTAGGTCCAATCCTAACCCTAACGGTCTCTCTAACCCGAGCCCTCAACATAACCCTAACCCTAGGTCCAATCCTAACCCTGACCGTCTCTCTAACCCGAGCCCTCAACAGAACCCTAACCCTAGGTCCAATCCTAACCCTGATGGTCTCTCTAACCCTAGCCCTCAACATAACCCTAACCCTAGGTCCAATCCTAACCCTAACCGTCTCTCTAACCCTAGCCCTCAACATAACCCTAACCCTAGGTCCAATCCTCACCCTAACCGTCTCTCTAACCCTAGCCCTCAACATAACCCTAACCCTAGGTCCAATCCTAAACCTAACCGTCTCTCTATCCCTAGCCCTCAACCTAACCCTAACCCTAGGTCCAATCCTAACCCTAATCGTCTCTCTAACCCTAGCCCTCAGCATAACCCTAACCCTGGGTCCAATCCTCACCCTAACCGTCTCTCTATCCCTAGCCCTCAACATAACCCTAACCCTAGGTCCAAACCTAACCCTAACCGTCTCTCTAACCCTAGCCCTCAACCTAACCCTAAGCCTAGGTAAATCCTAACCCTAACCATCTCTCTAACCCTAGCCCTCAACATAACCCTAACCCTAGGTCCAATCCTAACCCAAACCGTCTCTCTAACCCTAGCCCTCAACATAACCCTAACCCTAGGTCCAAATCTAACCCAAACCGTCTCTCTAACCCGAGCCCTCAACATAACCATAACCCTAGGTCCATTCCTAACCCTAACCGTCTCTCTAACCCTAGCCCTCAACCTGACCCTAAGCCTAGGTAAATCCTAACCCTAACCATCTCTCTAACCCTAGCCCTCAACATAACCCTAACCCTAGGTCGAATCCTAACCCTAACCTTCTCTCCAACACTAGCCCTCAACATAACCCAAACCCTAGGTCCAATCCTAACCCTCACCGTCCCTCTAACTCTAGCCCTCAACATAACCCTAACCCTAGGTCCAATCCTCACCCTAACCGTCTCTCTAACTCGAGCCCTCAACATAACCCTAACCCTAGGTCCAATGCTAAACCTAACCGTCTCTCTAACTTTAGCCTCAACATAACCCTAACCCTAGGTCCAATCCTAACCCTAACCGTCTCTCTAACCCTAGCCCTCAACATACTCCTAACCCTAGGTCCAATTCTAACCCTAACCGTCTCTCTAACCCTAGCCCTAAACATAACCCTAACCCTAGGTTCAATCCTCACCCTAACCGTCTCTCTAACCCTAGCCCTCAACATAACACTAACCCTAGGTCCAATCCTAACCCTAACCGTCTCTCTAACCCTACCCTCAACAAAACCCTAACCCTAGGTCCAATCCTCACCCTAACCGTCTCTCTAACCCTAGCCCTCAACAGAACCCTCACCCTTGGTCCAATCCTTACCCTTACCGTCTCTCTATCCCTAGCCCTCAACATAACTCTAACCCTAGGTCCAATCCTAACCCTAACCGTCTCTCTAACCCTAGCCCTCAGCATAACCCTAACCCTGGGTCCAATCCTCACCCTAACCGTCTCTCTAACCCTAGCCCTCAACATAACCCTAACCCTAGGTCCAAACCTAACCCTAACCGTCTCTCTAACCCTAGCCCTCAACCTAACCCTAAGCCTAGGTAAATCCTAACCCTAACCGTCTCTCTAACCCTAGCCCTCAACATAACCCTAACCCTAGGTCCAATCCTAACTCAAACCGTCTCTCTAACCCTAGCCCTCAACATAACCCTAACCCTAGGTCCAAATCTAACCCTAACCGTCTCTCTAACCCTAGCCCTCAACATAACCCTAACCCTAGGACCAATCCTAACCATAAACGTCTCTCTAACCCGAGCCCTCAACATAACCATAACCCTAGGTCCAATCCTAACCCTGACCGTCTCTCTAACCCTAGCCCTCAACATAACCCTAACCCTAGGTCCAAATCTAACCCTAACCGTCTCTCTAACCCTAGCCCTCAACATAACCCTAACCCTAGGACCAATCCTAACCATAAACGTCTCTCTAAACCGAGCCTTCAACATAACCATAACCCTAGGTCCAATCCTAACCCTGACCGTCTCTCTAACCCTAGCCCTCAACATAACCCTAACCCTAGGTCCAATCCTAACCCTAACCTTCTCTCCAACACTAGCCCTCAACATAACCCTAACCCTAGGTCCAATCCTAACCCTCACCGTCCTTCTAACCCTAGCCCTCAACATAACCCTAACCCTAGGTCCAATCCTCACCCTAACCGTCTCTCTAACCCGAGCCCTCAACATAACCCTAACCCTAGGTCCAATCCTAACCCTACCGTCTCTCTAACCCTAGCCCTCAACATAACCCTAACCCTAGGTCCAATCCTAACCCTAACCGTCTCTCTAACCCTAGCCCTCAACATAACCCTAACCCTAGGTCCAATACTAACCCTAACCGTCTCTCTAACCCTAGCCCTCAACATAACCCTAACCCTAGGTCCAATCCTAAACCTAACCGTCTCTCTAACCCTAGCCCTCAACCTAACCCTAACCCTAGGTATTTTCCTAACCCTAACCGTCTCTCTAACCCTAGCCCTCAGCATAACGCTAACCCTAGGTCCAATCCTAACCCTAACCGTCTCTCTAAACCTAGCCCTCAACCTAACCCTAACCGTAGGTCCAATCCTAACCCTAACCGTCTCTCGAACTCTAGCCCTCACCATAACTCTAACCCTAGGTCAAATCCTAACCCTAACTGTCTCTCTAACCCTAGCCCTCAACATAACCCTAACCCTAGGTCCAATCCTCACCCTAACCGTCTCTCTAACCCTAGCCCTCAACATAACCCTAACCCTAGGTCCAATCCTAACCCTAACCGTCTCTCTAACCCTAGCCCTCAACATAACCCTAACCCTAGGTCCAATCCTCACCCTAACCGTCTCTCTAACCCTAGCCCTCAACATAAACTTAACCCTAGGTCCAATCCCAACCATAAACGTCTCTCTAACTCGAGCCCTCAACATAACCCTAACCCTACGTCCAATCCTAACCCTGACCGTCTCTCTAACACTAGCCCTCAACATAACCCTAACCCTAGGTCCAATCCTAACCCTAACCGTCTCTCTAACCCTAGCCCTCAACATAACCCTAAGCCTAGGTCCAATCCTAAACCTAACCGTCTCTCTAACTTTAGCCCTCAACATAACCCTAACCTTAGGTCCAAACCTAACCTTAACCGTCTCTCTAACCCTAGCCCTCAACATAACCCTAACCCTAGGTCCAATCCTCACCCTAACCGTCTCTCTAACCCTAGGCCTCAACATAAACCTAACCCTAGGTCTATTCCTAACCGTAACCGTCTCTCTAACCCTAGCCCTCAACATAACCCTAACCCAAGGTCCAATCCTAACCCTAACCGTCTCTCTAACCCTAGCCCTCAACATAACCCTAACCCTAGGTCCAATCCTCACCCTAACCGTCTCTTTAACCTAGCCCTCAACATAACCCTAACCCTAGGTCCAATCCTAAACCTAACCGTCTCTCTATCCCTAGCCCTCAACCTAACCCTAACCCTAGGTCCAATCCTAACCCTAACCGTCTCTCTAACCCTAGCCCTCAACATAACTCTAACCCTAGGTCATATCCTCACCCTCACCGTCTCTCTAACCTAGCCTTCAAAATAAATCTAACCCTAGGTCCAATCCTAAGCCTAACCGTCTCTCTAACCCTATCCCTAAACATAACCCTAACCCTAGGTTCAATCCTCACCCTAACCGTCTCTCTAACCCTAGCCCTCAACATAACCCTAACCCTAGGTCCAATCCTAACCCTAACGGTCTCTCTAACCCGAGCCCTCAACATAACCCTAACCCTAGGTCCAATGCTAAACCTAACCGTCTCTCTAACTTTAGCCTCAACATAACCCTAACCCTAGGTCCAATCCTAACCCTAACCGTCTCTCTAACCCTAGCCCTCAACATACCCCTAACCCTAGGTCCAATTCTAACCCTAACCGTCTCTCTAACCCTAGCCCTCAACATAACCCTAACCCTAGGTCCAATCCTAACCCTAACGGTCTCTCTAACCCGAGCCCTCAACATAACCCTAACCCTAGGTCCAATCCTAACCCTGACCGTCTCTCTAACCCGAGCCCTCAACAGAACCCTAACCCTAGGTCCAATCCTAACCCTGATGGTCTCTCTAACCCTAGCCCTCAACATAACCCTAACCCTAGGTCCAATCCTAACCCTAACCGTCTCTCTAACCCTAGCCCTCAACATAACCCTAACCCTAGGTCCAATCCTCACCCTAACCGTCTCTCTAACCCTAGCCCTCAACATAACCCTAACCCTAGGTCCAATCCTAAACCTAACCGTCTCTCTATCCCTAGCCCTCAACCTAACCCTAACCCTAGGTCCAATCCTAACCCTAATCGTCTCTCTAACCCTAGCCCTCAGCATAACCCTAACCCTGGGTCCAATCCTCACCCTAACCGTCTCTCTATCCCTAGCCCTCAACCTAACCCTAAGCCTAGGTAAATCCTAACCCTAACCATCTCTCTAACCCTAGCCCTCAACATAACCCTAACCCTAGGTCCAATCCTAACCCAAACCGTCTCTCTAACCCTAGCCCTCAACATAACCCTAACCCTAGGTCCAAATCTAACCCTAACCATCTCTCTAACCCGAGCCCTCAACATAACCATAACCCTAGGTCCATTCCTAACCCTAACCGTCTCTCTAACCCTAGCCCTCAACCTGACCCTAAGCCTAGGTAAATCCTAACCCTAACCATCTCTCTAACCCTAGCCCTCAACATAACCCTAACCCTAGGTCGAATCCTAACCCTAACCTTCTCTCCAACACTAGCCCTCAACATAACCCAAACCCTAGGTCCAATCCTAACCCTCACCGTCCCTCTAACTCTAGCCCTCAACATAACCCTAACCCTAGGTCCAATCCTCACCCTAACCGTCTCTCTAACTCGAGCCCTCAACATAACCCTAACCCTAGGTCCAATGCTAAACCTAACCGTCTCTCTAACTTTAGCCTCAACATAACCCTAACCCTAGGTCCAATCCTAACCCTAACCGTCTCTCTAACCCTAGCCCTCAACATACTCCTAACCCTAGGTCCAATTCTAACCCTAACCGTCTCTCTAACCCTAGCCCTCAACATAACCCTAACCCTGGGTCCAATCTTAACCCTAACGGTCTCTCTAACCCGAGCCCTCAACATAACCCTAACCCTAGGTCCAATCCTAACCCTGACCGTCTCTCTAACCCGAGCCCGCAACAGAACCCTAACCCTAGGTCCAATCCTAACCCTGATGGTCTCTCTAAACCTAGCCCTCAACATAACCCTAACCCTAGGTCCAATCCTAACCCTAACCCTCTCTCTAACCCTAGCCCTCAACATAACCCTAACCCTAGGTCCAATCCTAACCCTAACCGTCTCTCTAACCCTAGCCCTCAACATAACCCTAACCCTAGGTCCAATCCTAACCATAAACGTCTCTCTAACCAGAGCCCTCAACGTAACCCTAACCCTAGGTCTATTCCTAACCGTAACCATCTCTCTATCCCTAGCCCTCAACATAACCCTATCCCTAGGTCCAATCCTAACCATAAACGTCTCTCTAACCCTAGCCCTCAACATAACCCTAACCATAGGTCCAATCCTAACCCTACCGTCTCTCTAATCCTAGCCCTCAACATAACCCTAACCCTAGGTCCAATCCTAACCCTCACCGTCCCTCTAACCCTAGCCCTCAAGATAACCCTAACCCTAGGTCAAATCCTTACCCTAACCGTCTCTCTAACCCTAGCCCTCAACATAACCCTAACGCTAGGTCCAATCCTCACCCTAACCGTCTCTCTAACCCTAGCCCTCAACATAACCCTAACCCTAGGTCCAATCCTCACCCTAACCGTCTCTCAAACCCTAACCCTCAACATAACCCTAACCGTAGGTGCAATCTTGACCCTAACCGTCTCTCTAACACTAGCCCTCAACATACCCTAACCCTAGGTCCAATTCTAACCCTAACCGTCTCTCTAACCCTAGCCCTCAACATAACCCTAACCCTAGGTCCAATCCTAAACCTAACCGTCTCTCTATCCCTAGCCCTCAACCTAACCCTAACCCTAGGTCCAATCCTAACCCTACCGTCTCTCTAACCATAGCCCTAAACATAACCCTAACCCTAGGTTCAATCCTCACCCTAACCGTCTCTCTAACCCTAGCCCTCAACATAACACTAACCCTAGGTCCAATCCTAACCCTAACCGTCTCTCTAACCCTAGCCCTCAACAAAACCCTAACCCTAGGTCCAATCCTCACCCTAACCGTCTCTCTAACCCTAGCCCTCAACAGAACCCTAACCCTTGGTCCAATCCTTACCCTTACCGTCTCTCTATCCCTAGCCCTCAACATAACTCTAACCCTAGGTCCAATCCTAACCCTAACCGTCTCTCTAACCCTAGCCCTCAGCATAACCCTAACCCTGGGTCCAATCCTCACCCTAACCGTCTCTCTAACCCTAGCCCTCAACATAACCCTAACCCTAGGTCCAAACCTAACCCTAACCGTCTCTCTAACCCTAGCCCTCAACCTAACCCTACACCTAGGTAAATCCTAACCCTAACCGTCTCTCTAACCCTAGCCCTCAACATAACCCTAACCCTAGGTCCAATCCTAACTCAAACCGTCTCTCTAACCCTAGCCCTCAACATAACCCTAACCCTAGGTCCAAATCTAACCCTAACCGTCTCTCTAACCCTAGCCCTCAACATAACCCTAACCCTAGGACCAATCCTAACCATAAACGTCTCTCTAACCCGAGCCCTCAACATAACCATAACCCTAGGTCCAATCCTAACCCTGACCGTCTCTCTAACCCTAGCCCTCAACATAACCCTAACCCTAGGTCCAAATCTAACCCTAACCGTCTCTCTAACCCTAGCCCTCAACATAACCCTAACCCTAGGACCAATCCTAACCATAAACGTCTCTCTAACCCGAGCCTTCAACATAACCATAACCCTAGGTCCAATCCTAACCCTGACCGTCTCTCTAACCCTAGCCCTCAACATAACCCTAACCCTAGGTCCAATCCTAACCCTAACCTTCTCTCCAACACTAGCCCTCAACATAACCCTAACCCTAGGTCCAATCCTAACCCTCACCGTCCCTCTAACCCTAGCCCTCAACATAACCCTAACCCTAGGTCCAATCCTCACCCTATCCGTCTCTCTAACCCGAGCCCTCAACATAACCCTAACCCTAGGTCCAATCCTAACCCTACCGTCTCTCTAACCCTAGCCCTCAACATAACCCTAACCCTAGGTCCAATCCTAAACCTAACCGTCTCTCTATCCCTAGCCCTCAACCTAACCCTAACCCTAGGTCCAATCCTAACCCTAATCGTCTCTCTAACCCTAGCCCTCAGCATAACCCTAACCCTGGGTCCAATCCTCACCCTAACCGTCTCTCTATCCCTAGCCCTCAACCTAACCCTAAGCCTAGGTAAATCCTAACCCTAACCATCTCTCTAACCCTAGCCCTCAACATAACCCTAACCCTAGGTCCAATCCTAACCCAAACCGTCTCTCTAACCCTAGCCCTCAACATAACCCTAACCCTAGGTCCAAATCTAACCCTAACCATCTCTCTAACCCGAGCCCTCAACATAACCATAACCCTAGGTCCATTCCTAACCCTAACCGTCTCTCTAACCCTAGCCCTCAACCTGACCCTAAGCCTAGGTAAATCCTAACCCTAACCATCTCTCTAACCCTAGCCCTCAACATAACCCTAACCCTAGGTCGAATCCTAACCCTAACCTTCTCTCCAACACTAGCCCTCAACATAACCCAAACCCTAGGTCCAATCCTAACCCTCACCGTCCCTCTAACTCTAGCCCTCAACATAACCCTAACCCTAGGTCCAATCCTCACCCTAACCGTCTCTCTAACTCGAGCCCTCAACATAACCCTAACCCTAGGTCCAATGCTAAACCTAACCGTCTCTCTAACTTTAGCCTCAACATAACCCTAACCCTAGGTCCAATCCTAACCCTAACCGTCTCTCTAACCCTAGCCCTCAACATACTCCTAACCCTAGGTCCAATTCTAACCCTAACCGTCTCTCTAACCCTAGCCCTCAACATAACCCTAACCCTGGGTCCAATCTTAACCCTAACGGTCTCTCTAACCCGAGCCCTCAACATAACCCTAACCCTAGGTCCAATCCTAACCCTGACCGTCTCTCTAACCCGAGCCCGCAACAGAACCCTAACCCTAGGTCCAATCCTAACCCTGATGGTCTCTCTAAACCTAGCCCTCAACATAACCCTAACCCTAGGTCCAATCCTAACCCTAACCCTCTCTCTAACCCTAGCCCTCAACATAACCCTAACCCTAGGTCCAATCCTAACCCTAACCGTCTCTCTAACCCTAGCCCTCAACATAACCCTAACCCTAGGTCCAATCCTAACCATAAACGTCTCTCTAACCGGAGCCCTCAACGTAACCCTAACCCTAGGTCTATTCCTAACCGTAACCATCTCTCTATCCCTAGCCCTCAACATAACCCTAACCCTAGGTCCAATCCTAACCATAAACGTCTCTCTAACCCTAGCCCTCAACATAACCCTAACCATAGGTCCAATCCTAACCCTACCGTCTCTCTAATCCTAGCCCTCAACATAACCCTAACCCTAGGTCCAATCCTAACCCTCACCGTCCCTCTAACCCTAGCCCTCAAGATAACCCTAACCCTAGGTCAAATCCTTACCCTAACCGTCTCTCTAACCCTAGCCCTCAACATAACCCTAACGCTAGGTCCAATCCTCACCCTAACCGTCTCTCTAACCCTAGCCCTCAACATAACCCTAACCCTAGGTCCAATCCTCACCCTAACCGTCTCTCAAACCCTAACCCTCAACATAACCCTAACCGTAGGTGCAATCTTGACCCTAACCGTCTCTCTAACACTAGCCCTCAACATACCCTAACCCTAGGTCCAATTCTAACCCTAACCGTCTCTCTAACCCTAGCCCTCAACATAACCCTAACCCTAGGTCCAATCCTAAACCTAACCGTCTCTCTATCCCTAGCCCTCAACCTAACCCTAACCCTAGGTCCAATCCTAACCCTACCGTCTCTCTAACCCTAGCCCTAAACATAACCCTAACCCTAGGTTCAATCCTCACCCTAACCGTCTCTCTAACCCTAGCCCTCAACATAACACTAACCCTAGGTCCAATCCTAACCCTAACCGTCTCTCTAACCCTAGCCCTCAACAAAACCCTAACCCTAGGTCCAATCCTCACCCTAACCGTCTCTCTAACCCTAGCCCTCAACAGAACCCTAACCCTTGGTCCAATCCTTACCCTTACCGTCTCTCTATCCCTAGCCCTCAACATAACTCTAACCCTAGGTCCAATCCTAACCCTAACCGTCTCTCTAACCCTAGCCCTCAGCATAACCCTAACCCTGGGTCCAATCCTCACCCTAACCGTCTCTCTAACCCTAGCCCTCAACATAACCCTAACCCTAGGTCCAAACCTAACCCTAACCGTCTCTCTAACCCTTTCCCTCAACCTAACCCTACACCTAGGTAAATCCTAACCCTAACCGTCTCTCTAACCCTAGCCCTCAACATAACCCTAACCCTAGGTCCAATCCTAACTCAAACCGTCTCTCTAACCCTAGCCCTCAACATAACCCTAACCCTAGGTCCAAATCTAACCCTAACCGTCTCTCTAACCCTAGCCCTCAACATAACCCTAACCCTAGGACCAATCCTAACCATAAACGTCTCTCTAACCCGAGCCCTCAACATAACCATAACCCTAGGTCCAATCCTAACCCTGACCGTCTCTCTAACCCTAGCCCTCAACATAACCCTAACCCTAGGTCCAAATCTAACCCTAACCGTCTCTCTAACCCTAGCCCTCAACATAACCCTAACCCTAGGACCAATCCTAACCATAAACGTCTCTCTAACCCGAGCCTTCAACATAACCATAACCCTAGGTCCAATCCTAACCCTGACCGTCTCTCTAACCCTAGCCCTCAACATAACCCTAACCCTAGGTCCAATCCTAACCCTAACCTTCTCTCCAACACTAGCCCTCAACATAACCCTAACCCTAGGTCCAATCCTAACCCTCACCGTCCCTCTAACCCTAGCCCTCAACATAACCCTAACCCTAGGTCCAATCCTCACCCTAACCGTCTCTCTAACCCGAGCCCTCAACATAACCCTAACCCTAGGTCCAATCCTAACCCTACCGTCTCTCTAACCCTAGCCCTCAACATAACCCTAACCCTAAGTCCAATCCTAACCCTAACCGTCTCTCTAACCCTAGCCCTCAACATAACCCTAACCCTAGGTCCAATACTAACCCTAACCGTCTCTCTAACCCTAGCCCTCAACATAACCCTAACCCTAGGTCCAATCCTAAACCTAACCGTCTCTCTAACCCTAGCCCTCAACCTAACCCTAACCCTAGGTATATTCCTAACCCTAACCGTCTCTCTAACCCTAGCCCTCAGCATAACGCTAACCCTAGGTCCAATCCTAACCCTAACCGTCTCTCTAAACCTAGCCCTCAACCTAACCCTAACCGTAGGTCCAATCCTAACCCTAACCGTCTCTCGAACTCTAGCCCTCACCATAATTCTAACCCTAGGTCAAATCCTAACCCTAACTGTCTCTCTAACCCTAGCCCTCAACATAACCCTAACCCTAGGTCCAATCCTCACCCTAACCGTCTCTCTAACCCTAGCCCTCAACATAACCCTAACCCTAGGTCCAATCCTAACCCTAACCGTCTCTCTAACCCTAGCCCTCAACATAACCCTAACCCTAGGTCCAATCCTCACCCTAACCGTCTCTCTAACCCTAGCCCTCAACATAAACCTAACCCTAGGTCCAATCCCAACCATAAACGTCTCTCTAACTCGAGCCCTCAACATAACCCTAACCCTACGTCCAATCCTAACCCTGACCGTCTCTCTAACACTAGCCCTCAACATAACCCTAACCCTAGGTCCAATCCTAACCCTAACCGTCTCTCTAACCCTAGCCCTCAACATAACCCTAAGCCTAGGTCCAATCCTAAACCTAACCGTCTCTCTAACTTTAGCCCTCAACATAACCCTAACCTTAGGTCCAAACCTAACCTTAACCGTCTCTCTAACCCTAGCCCTCAACATAACCCTAACCCTAGGTCCAATCCTCACCCTAACCGTCTCTCTAACCCTAGGCCTCAACATAAACCTAACCCTAGGTCTATTCCTAACCGTAACCGTCTCTCTAAC